>NW_006399842.1:11995901-12020272 GCF_000299155.1 Elephantulus edwardii
TCTCCAGATTTCTTGGCACAACTTGGTGAGCATGTCCAGGGCAGCATCTGTTAACTGAAATATGTCAATTGAGCAATGGTGTCTCTCTGGAGACTATGGTGCATATGATACAGGCCATGGTTTTTGCAATAACTTGTTATGCATCAGAGAGTTGGACAATGACTAGGGAGGATAGAAGGAGAATTGATACCTTTGAGCTTTGGCGTTGGAGAAGAGTATTGAGGGTACCATGGACTGCTAGGAAAACGAAACTGGGCTGCTCCTTGGAGGCAAGGATTCTGAGGCTCCGTCTAACATACTTTGGTCATGTTGTAAGGAGAGACCAGTCCTTAGAGAAGGACATCATGCTTGGTAGGGTGGAGGGATGGCGCAGGAGGGGAAGGCCCTCTATGAGGTGGACTGGGGTAATCGGGATAGGTGTGTCAGAGACAGTGCAACTGGCACAGGACAGAGCAGAGTTTAGGGCTGTTGTACATAGGGTCGCTATGAGTCGCAAGCGACTTGATGGCACATAACAACAACAAAATAGGATATTATCCACACACAAACAAGGAAAACACACAGTTGGCAACAAATAAACTGGCTGGAAATTTGGGTCCAGGTTGGCATAAGGTACTTATCCCCACTTGGCTAGGGCAGGATGGTCTTTGAGCAAGGGTGTACGAACGTGAGGTTTGGTCTGCATTCTTTTGATGAATACTGATTGACATCCCATGGTGTACCAGGCCCTGTGTCAGGCTCGGATACGGTGTGGAGAGGCTGCCAGGAAACCAAATTACAGCGTAAAGCTGAGCCCCCTGTCAACCACCTTTCCCCACCCTGACTGTGAACAGTACGGGAGCAGTGGCCTGGCCTGACTTACTCATCTGGCATCCCTGCATGTAGCGAATGTGCAGGAAATGCTACTGAATGTATGAAATGCCGCACAGGCCACCTGCTGAGCCTGAGCTCGGAGGCGAAGAGACAGCGAGCATCCCGTGAGTGTGTCAGAGCTGGCACCGCATGCAGAGGCAAAGTCTGGGTATCTGACTGCTTTCTGTACCAGAAACACTGCAACTGCAGGCGAGGAATCCAAAGACTGGAAATCAGGGACAAAGCATTGGTTCTCAGCCTCGTCATCACATCTTCTTTCCTCTTTCTGCCAAACTCCCATCTGGCTCACCTTTTCCAAGTCTTGCTTTGAAAGATGTTGGATAAACCCCAAGAGGGTTTTGCATGTGCCGTCAGCAAGCTGGAAAGCAGGGAGAAGGGAATCCAATGGAGGAAAATGTCATTAGGAATCAGCCCTCGAGGTGGTGGGGTGTGGACAAGGCATTAGGACCTCTCCCCTCTGCTGTGCAGAGAAGAAGGGAGGAAGTGCTGGACCCTCTACAGAGCCTCTGTGTGCATCCAAGTATATTTATACTGTAAGTCTTGTGGATGTCCTCCAACTCATTATGGCTTTGCCACACTTAATTTCTTTAGGCTAGGTTTTCTCCTTTGAGCCAAAATACCATGTTACTGGCTTAACAGACAGCTAAGTTTTCACTTTATCGCTTTTTAAAAATAAAATTGTATTTCTTTTGTTGCTAAGAATATACACAGGAAAGCCCACCAATCCCATAGTTTCCACATAAGAAATTTTGTGATACTGATTACATTCTTTGAGATGTACGGCCATTCTTATCCTTCTTTCCTGAAATTCTTCTTCCATGAAAAGAAACTCACTAGCCTCTAAAATTATCTTCTAATCTTTTGAGCTGTTGTTGCTAATTTGATCCCATATAGATAATTCTTAAGGTGCTATGGTGGTGTAGTGTTATGTGTTGACACTGCTAACCAAAAGGTCGGTGGTTCAGATCTACCAGCTACTCCCAGGGAGGAAGGTGAGCAGTCACCTCTCATAAATATAGCCTTGGATACCTGATGGGGGAGGGGTTCATTATGAGTTGGAATCAATTTAAGGGCAGTGGGTTAGATAATCCTTCCAAGTACATAATGCTTAAAACATACATTTTTTTTAACTAGCTAGGCTGACTTGTAGTTTAAAAGGACATTAGGGTATGTGTTTGGTTTGAGGTTTAAAGTTTATCTCAGAGAAGTAATTTTGGGAGTCTATCCAACCTTCATCACTCCAGAAAATCTAGAGTCCATGAACATTTGAAATTCTACATTCCCCCCCCCCTTTTGATCAGGATTTTTCTATAGAATATATCCTCAAAATATTTTATAATGGTAGCCAAAAGCCAATTAGCATCCTTTTCTTCTGGTCCAATGTGAAAGGAAGCAATTGTTCATGGAGGCAAGCCCTCCTGTGTTCCTCCATTCCTGGCTCCTCCTTGTCTGTTCCCCACAAGGGTTTCTCATATGGTAGTGTTGTCCCCTTTGTAGTCTCAGGTGAACAGAGACCAATTGTGGCTTTTTTCAGCCTCTTGCAGATTTTTAAGACGCAGGCCCTACGCGCTGAATGACCAAGACAGAACAGAGACATTAAATGTGCTTTTAGAGCAGGTAACTGGATATCCTATAAAGCTATAACCCTAAACCTCCAAACCAAGAAGTTCCACCCTATGTGGGTTTTGGTTGTACACAAGCAGTCCCAGTAACTACTGAGTAATATTCAGTTGGCTGTATACACTCCAGTTTGTTCATTCACGCTGATAGGTATTTAGGATATTTCCACTTTTTGGCTATTGTGAAGAATGCCACAATGAACATTAACCTAAAGCGTCGTCTCTTTTCAAGTCTTTTGAATATATACTGTAAAAAGAGTGTGGCTGATATAGGGACAGCCATATCTGACTTCTGCTATCTCCACAAGGGGGAGTGTTTCCCAACAACAACATCCACAACAAAAAAACAGGTCAGATACGTCCCCACACTTCTGCATCTACTTCCATCAATTCTGACACCAGCCATTCCTCTCACTGATCTACTGTTGTGTCTGCTAATCTCTTGCAGTGGCCACACAGAACTCAAAAACTCATTGATCATACATTTATGGAGTTTATTAGGAAAGTTAATAGGCTCAAATTGAAATTGGATACTGACCTTCTGTCAGGACAGCTTCTCAGGTGTGCTTAAAGGCCTTTGCCCTTCAGCTTCTCAGCTTTAGGTCAGTGTTACAAAGCTCTCTTAGTTCTGCCAACTATGGCATCTCATTCCCAGGCATCCTGCAAGCTTGAGTGAAGGCTGCCAGCTCGGTTCATGGCTCCAGCTCCATGAGGCAGCCTTGTCTCATGTTGGTCTCTGGAGTTCCTCTGCTGCTGTAGTGTGTATGTCTGTCTCAGCCTGTCTATGTCTCAGACACTCTGTGTCTCCCAAGCACACATGCTGCATTCTCTATCTTTTCTGTCTTTCTGATAGTGAGATTCCCATCTTCTGCCTCTAAAGCTGTTCTATTTAAGCCCAGCAAGATGGACTTAAATTACAGTTCCATCAGTAGTAATGTGCATGCTTTGTTTGCATGGTCCTTCCCTTTCATCCATGTGTTTTATTCTCCTATGGTAACATTTTCCCTTTATTGTTTCAGGTGACTAGAGACCATTTCTGTCTTAGATGTTGTTGTTAAGTGCCATTGAGTCAGGCACGACTCATAGCAACACTATTAACAAAAAAGCTGAACCCTGTTCTCTTCTGCACCATCCTGACACTTTTTTTAAATTTAAATCTTTATTAATTTCAGTAAAAATTTACAGAGACTTTCCATTTCTGTTCATTCATTATTGCACTTTTCTCCCCTCCCAACCCTCCCCCCTAGTATACTACCCTCTTGGAAAAGAAAATGAAAAATTCATTTATTGTTTTACAAACCCTCCCGCAGGTCCACTCCACCATGTAGCCTTCACCCTAGACACCTGTTATGACAAAAATACCTAATCACATATCCCTTTTAAACCATTTTCTCCCTCATCTGTTTCAATGCAGTAAACATTATTGAACCCATCTTTCTCAGTCTCCCCCCAACCCCAAGGTCAGTCCTGTTTTACAACAGTGGCACCATGCAGTATTTGTCCATTTGTGACTGAGATACTTCACTCAGCATAATGTCCTCCACGGTCACCCAATTTGAATAATATTGCATGAGTTCCTTGTTTTTCAATGCAGTGTAGTATTCCATTGTGTGAATATACCACAGCTTCTCTGTCCATTTGTTTGTTGATGGGCACTTAGGTTGTTTCCAACTCCTTGCTATTGTGAACAAAGCCGTGATAAACACAGGTGTGCATATATCTGATTGGATGTCAGTTATGGTCTCTTTGGGGTATATTCCCAGTAGTGGAATTGCTGGGTCAAATGGTATCTCTATTTGCAACTTTTTGAGAAAGCGCCTTACGGCCTTCCACAGTGGTTGCACCATTTTACACTCTCACCAACAGTGTATAAGGGTTCCAGTTTCTCTACAACCTCACCAGCATTTGTTGCTTGCTGTTCTGTTAAATTTTGCTATTCTGTCTGGGGTGAGATGATATCTCATATTTTTTTTAACATCCTGACACTTCTGACACACAAAAGTCCATTGCAGCCATCACCATGTCGATTTGGTCCAGTGGTAAGAATCTTTTGTTTTGCTGACTTTGAGATGCAATCCATACCTAAGGCTTCTTTTCTTGGTCTTCGGTAATAAGTGCTTCAGGTCCTTCTCACTTTCAGCAAGCAAGGTTGTGTCCTCTGCACAATGAAGGCTATTTATGAGTCTTAGGCTCTTGCAGGGTTTTAAGACCCAGGCAGTACTCATTGAACAAGGAGTTAGTTGTGTTTTATTGACTACAGAAAGGCATTTGACGATGTAGGTTATAACAAACTAGAATGGGAATTCCAGAACATTTAGTTATGCTTATATGAAATCTATACCTAGGTCAAGAAGCTGTTGTCTTAACAGAGTAAGAGAACACAGAATGGTTGAAAATTTGGAAAGGTGTGCATCAGGGCGATATCCCCTCTCCATTCCTGTTCAATCTGGATGTTGAGCAAATCATTCGAGAAGCTGGACTTTATGACTGAACAAGAGTGTGGAATCTGGATTAGCAGAAGGCTCATCAACAATCTGTGTTAAGCAGATGATACAACCTTGTTTGCTGAAAATGAAGAGGACCTGAAACACTTGCTGCAGAAAATCAAGGATTGCATCTCAACATCAAGAAACAAAAATCCTCACTGCTGGACCAATAGACAACATCATGATAGATGGAGAAAAGATTGAAACTGTCAATGATTTCATCTTGCTTGGATCCACAATCAGTACCCTTGGTACTGGCAGTGAGATGAGATATATGACATTGGTGTGCTCTCTGCTGTCAGGGATCTCTCCAAAGTCCTGAAGAGCAGTGATGTCAGTTGAAAGTTAAGTTGCTCCTGATTCAAACTTCAATCTTTCCAAGCATCTGCTATGCATCTGAGAGCTGGACAAGGTAAATGGAAGCTAGAAGAATTTGAGTTGTGGTGGTGGAGGAGAGTGCTGAATGTTGTTGTTGTTGTATACCATCAAATTGAAACTGGTCCAGATTGCCAAAAAACCCAAGCATTTCTTGGAGAAAGTGCAGCTGTTCATTGGAGGTAAAGATGATGAAGCTTCATTGCACATATTTTGGACATATTTTTTGGTGAGGCTGTTTCTTGAAAAGGAACATCATACTTGGAAAGGTGGGGTCAGCAAGGGAGAGGAAGACCCTCAAGGAGATGGATTGATACAGTATCAGTAGCATTGGACTCAGATGTATTGAGGAAGATGAGGATAGTGCAGGGCAAAATTCACAGCTGTTGTTCATAGGGTCCTCATGAGACCTAGTGGACTTGACAGCACTTAACAGCACAACCCAGCCATGTGATGAAAATCAAAGCCAGGGATCTAGGAAAGGCATTTTGAACAGGAAAGCCACTGACACCATGTGTATGTATATATACATATATGTATGTGTGTGTATATATGCATGTATATACATATATGTATGTGTACATATATATATATATACTTATATGTATATATACAAGCACACCCCTACCTAGGCATGAAATTTGCTGGGTCATGTGGGAATTCTAGTGTCAGGTTTTTGAGGAACTGCCTCACTATTTTCCACAAACACTAGACCACTTTCCACTCCCAGCAGCAGTAGCTAAGGATTCTGATTTCCCCATTTCACAACCAATGTTTGTTATTTTGTTTTTGTTGTTGTTTTTGATTTGGGTTTCACATTTTGTTTTTTGGAAGGAAATAAACCCCAGTCTTCACTGTCCCACTGGGAGTAAAATGATACCTCAGTTTGGTTTAATACGCGTCTCTCTTATGTCTAACGATGCGGAGCATCTTTTCATGTTTAATCGCCATTTGAATATCTTCACTGGTGAAATATCTATTTAAGACTGTTGGCGATTTTTATGATTGGGTTATTTGCCTCTTTTATTTATAAGTTGTCAAAGGTTGTTGGGTTGTTTTTCTTCTGTTTTTAAAGATTATTGTTGGAATATATTCTCCAAGTTAGTGATGTGTCTTCACTCTTTTGTGAAAGTCTTTTGATTAACAAGTCTTTGCATTTTAGTAATTCATATGTTCACTTCACTTACACACTTTGTCTCACATCCTTTGGGCGTGTTGTCAGGAAGGACCAATCTGTGCAAAAAGGGACATCATACTGGGAAAAGTGGAAGGTCAGAGAAAGAGAGGAAGACTCCTAACAAGATGGACTGAGACAGTCACTGTAACAGTGGGCTCATGCGAGTCAGAAATCATGATGGCAGAGAAAGGACAGGGGTCAGATTTCTTGTTCATAGGGGTCACTATGAGTTGTAGGCCACTCAATGGCACCTAACAATAACAACACTGATTTATTTTGTCTTTTATTCTTTGTACTTTTGTTATTATATGAGATAATACATTATTGAAATCTAAGTCTAATAATGTTACTCCTGCATTTTCCCCCCAAGAATTCTATGGTTTGGGTTAGCACATTAAGCCCTTATTTCATACTGAATTTGTTTTTGTGTGTGGTGTGAGGTTTGGATTCTGTTTCATTTTTATGCATATGGAAATCTAATTTTTTTTTTAATTTAGGTTGTTTATTTTTCATTTCAATGAACATCTACAGAGATTTTGGGATTCCATTCATTCATTGTTGCACCCCTCTCCCCGCACAAACCCCTCCCCCCTCCCTTTTGCTCCTCTCCTTGAAAAGCGAAAGAAAAACTCCCTCATTTGTACACAATCCCCCCCCCCCGCACCTCAGTATGCAATGAGGGTTGCAGAGTGGATTATATTTGGGGGTAGGGGGTGGGGTTTGGGAAAATCTAATTTTTAAACACCTTTTATTGAAGACATTCTTATTTCCCCACCAAGTGAACTTGGCACTCATGTAAAAAATCAGTTGACTGTAGGTATACAGGTTTAGTTGTTGCTTTTTATCTTGAGTAATTGAAATGTTTACATTTGAAGGTAATGTGAATGGCTTAAAATATTCTGACAGTGTAGAATGGAAATAATGGAACTGTGCGTTAATGCCTCTGACTCTGACAGTGCGGACCCTGGGAGTGTCCTTGCACGATTACTCCCTGTAGCCATTTCTGGGTCTTGAGGACAGTGTCTTCTTTTAGTGACAGGAACCTAAGATTAGACTCAGAATTGAAAGGCTGGCTCTGTCACTGGTTTGCTGTGACCCTCAAACATCCATATAACCTCTCTGATCCTTGGCAGCCACCAGGAGAAGCATGAGATCAGGGCTCATACAGCCCAGGTAACTGTGTTGTGTGATGCTCTTGGCAGGTGGGGGACCAGATCCTGGAGGTGAATGGACGGAGCTTCCTGAGCATCCTGCACGATGAGGCGGTCAGGCTGCTCAAATCTTCTCGGCACCTCATCCTGACGGTGAAGGACGTCGGACGGCTGCCCCACGCCCGCACCACCGTGGACGAGACCAAGTGGATTGCCAGTTCTAGAATTGGGGAGACCGCCACAAACTCCACAGGGTCTGTCAGTTCTTCTCACTCTGAGCCCCCTAGTACCCTGAAGTTCTTAGAATGGGGAAGGGTCCCAAGCACCAGAATCCTGTTTGCTTACAACCTCACTATTGCTGTCGTGGCCTCAGTTTTCTCCCTGGGAAGCTGAAGAACACAGTCTCTGTGATTCCACCCCTCCTTGCCCCAGCTCCAGTGCCCTCATTCTTTATTTGTCCCAGGTACATAACTTACCTTAGTTTATTTTTAATATGTATTTTATTCTGGTAAACATGTTTGTAAGGAAAATTTGCCCTCCCAACATGTCTCATGTGCAATTTAGTGCCACTGATTGTGTTCCTCGTCTTGAACCATCACATCACTTGTTTTTCTGGCGCCTCAGTTGCTTCCTTTGAAAAGCGGGGATCCCTTTCCCTACCCCAGATCTGAGTATCATCGGAGTTCATTTGGGTGAAAGTGTCTTGGGAGCTTAAAGTGAGATAAGGTTGATATGTGGCTGCATAGTAGCTAGTAATATAATGTGTCACCTTTTAATTCCGATCAGAAGTCTCAAACTGGTGGCCAGTTGGCCAGAGACTTCACCGCACTCTTCCTGTCTCCCTCCTTCTTTCCACTTTGATAGTGTTAAAATTTTAAACACTAGTTGCTACTATTATGAAGGAGGGAGCCTGGTGGCAAGAAGCTGTGCTGCAATACCGAATGCATGCGGTTCAAAGCTACCAGCTGCTCAGTGGGAGAAAAATGGGCCGTCTCCTCCTGTGCAGTTAATTAACTGCCTCTGGAAACCTGCGAGAGGGTCAGCTGTGGGTCATTTCTGACTTCATGATACTCAACAGTAAGAAGAAAAGATACTTGATTTCCCATAAAAATCCCAATTTCTGGCTGCTTCTTAAAAATTAAGAATATAATATGACTTGAGGTCACCATTCTTGATAACAAGAGCCAGAACTGAGCATTGGTGCCTCTTGAGTTATGTCTTGAGATCTCAAGTTCACTCCAGTCCCATTTTCCCCATGTGTTGGCTTTTCCGCAGGGTCACATGTCAGCCACTATTTAGTCTCCTCTCTCCTTGCTTTATGTGCCTGATTCTGTGGGATTGGAACAACACAAGGGCTTACCCTGCATGATGTTACAAGGCCCACTCACATATTTGATGAGAAGCTCAAAGTGGCCCTATGCGTGCAGGGCTTCATCTCCCCAAAAATAGCCCCAGAACTGAGCTGACAGCAAGTCTGAGACCATGAAGTCATGGTCTTCAGGACACAGAGGAAAGATACTCTTCTGGCCTTCAAACTGGGATCATCCTTCCAGGTCAGCAATCCTCTGACCCTCATCTCCCTGGCTGCTCAGACCTGCAGCTCTCACAGTGCTTGCCTTTCTCCACAGGTTTCCCGGTGATCTCACAGCAGAGGGGACGAACAAGGTAGGGAGCTCTACACCCAGGTGCCTTCTGCTTCTTCCTGGTTCGCCTGATTGGAAGACTGGGTCAGTCAGCGGGCCGAGACGTTGACGTACATTCACATCTCAGCTCAGCTGGGGACTCACTGACTGCCCATCACCCCCTATGCCACGTGGCTGTGAGGACTTGCCATGGCCTGGGCGCCACCACTGGGCTCAGGGTAACAGCAGTAAACAGAATTGAACTGACTTGATGCCTGCCCTTGTGGAGGTCAGACTCCACACAGGAAAACAAAGTGAGCCTACAGATAACAGTCACGTTACAAAATATGGCCAGTGCCATCAAGGCAAGGTGCTAGATATTACGAAAGAATGCAGGTGAAGGAGTCAGGGTCCTACTGTAGATGGAGTCAGGGGAGCGAAAAGGGCCGCTCTGAGGTAGTGACATGATGTTTGAGTTCAAACTAAATGCTCAGCAGAAGTAAATAGGTGAGTTGGCTGAAGGGAAAGGCAACATATAGAAAGGGTTTGATGAGGCATTGTAATTAATTACGTTAATCAGTTGTAACTAATGTTATAAAAGAAAATGTGTATGAATGATTGCGTTAAAACCAACATGATTTTTAAAGTTTATCTAAAAAAAAAATTAATGAAATAAATGAATGTTCAGCAGACATTAGGTCAAACTGAGGGTGAGGGAAGGACGATCCAGTCAGAGAAGAGATCCCTGAGGCTGGGGAAGGGCTTGGTTTGCAGGAAGAATAGAGACGAGGGTGAGGTGTAGTGAGAAAGAGGCTGAGCACGTAATGGTGGGGCTGCTTGATGGGCAGCGCACAAAGGCTTGTGGGGACCACGGGGAGGAGGTGGCGTCTCAGCAACAGGATGCTGTTGAAGGGCTTTAAGCAGGGGAGCAGAGGAATGAGAGCTGTGATTTTACTGGATGATTCCAACAGCTCTGGAGTGTAGTGCAGAGATGGTACAGAGGGTCAGCGGGTACCAAAACAAGAAGACTGCATAGTTCCTTAGACGAGGCTGGTGATAGAGGAGGCATTGGTGGGCAGGGCTACGGAGTGTGCGTGCAAATGTAGGTGCAGATTTTAGCTACATTTTGGAGATACGCCGTTATTGTGACTCATAGAGACCCTATGTGTGACAGCTCTGAACCCTGCTCTATCTTGAGCCAATTTCATTGTCTCTGACATACCTACCCCCATTACTCCACTCACTGAATCAATTCATCTCATCCAGGGTTTTCCTCTCGTGCTGTCCTTCTACCCTTCCAAGAATGATGCTCTTCTCCAAGAACAGGTCCCACCTTGTCCATATGCCCAAAGTATATCAGATAGAGCTTCAGAATCCTTGACTCCAGGAAGCAGCCTGGTTTTCCCCTCTCCAGGACGGACTTGTTTGTTGTCTTAGCAATCCATGGTATATTGAATACTCTTCTCCAGCACCACACCACGACTGAAAGACATTGACTCAGCTTCTGTCATCCTTAGTCATTGTCCAGCTCTCTCTGCTTAACAAGTAATTGCAAACACCATGGCTTGGACCAAGCACACCTTAGTCTCTAGATTGACATCATTGCTCTCCAGTACTTTGAAGAGGTCTCTGACAGCAGATTTTCCCAATGCAATCAATTCATCTTTTGATTTCCTGGCTGCTGGTACCAAGAGTGTTGCTTGTGGAACCAAGCAGGCTGAAGCTGTCAACAATCTCAGTCTCTTCTCCATCTAGCATGATGCTGCCAATTGGCCCATTGACGAGAACCTTTATTTTCTTGATGTTGACCTTCAATTTTTATTGAAGGTTTCAGTCCTTGACTTACTGCAGCAAATGCCTCAGGTCTTCCTCAGTTTTAGCAAGCAAGGTTGCGTCATTTTTATAACGCAGGTTGTTGATGAGCCTTCTCCAAACCTGATGCCACAGGTTCTGTCATTATCCTCAGAGCCCCTGAGTGGTGCAGACAGTGAATGCACTTAGCTGCTAGTGAGAGCCTGGAGTTGGAGACAGTCAGAAAGTTATAGTAATCCGTCTCTGAAAGACAGGCCATTGAAACCCCTGTGGAGTACAGTTCTACCTTGGAAAACAGGGGGCCACCATTAGTTGGAATCCATTCAACAGCAGCTAGTTTTATCATTATCTCGAGCTTAGAGAAATGCTGGCATTTAGAAAAGAAAAGGAGACCTGTGATACAATCTCTTTCCACTGCATGGTTAAAAGGATGGGATGAGGTAATAGATAGAAAAGTGCTTTGTAAGCGTGTTCAAATGAGGCCACACATTCTTTGGGGATGCATTCTGTCATCTCCTCCTGACGATTATTTAACTAGTGTGTGTGCAGACTACTGAGGGACTTGGAGCACCTCGGAGTGTCACTTCAAGTGTCTTCAGTGGCTCACCTCCCTGGCCAGGGCTCACAACCCGGGTCCTCTGGCTTTTTGTTTTCCAGCCCGGGTTTTACAAGGGCCCGGCTGGCTCTCAGGTGACCCTGAGCAGCCTGGGGAACCAGACGCGAGTGCTGCTGGAGGAGCAGGCGCGGCACCTGCTGACGGAGCCTGAGCGCGCCACCATGGCCTACTACCTGGACGAGTACCGCAGCGGCTGCATCTCCGTCGAGGCCCTCGTCATGGCCTTGTTTGAGCTGCTTAACACCCATGCCAAGGTGACCCATGCCCCTCCTCAGGCCAGGCAGCAGGTTCAGGGGCTGGCTTCAGCCTTTCCAAGGCTCTGCGCCCTTCTCTGTCTCCCTCCATGCTCCACTTCTTTAATGAAAACCTGATAGGAGTTAGGCTCAAATCCTGGGCACAGAGTGACAATGTAGACACCCCCAAACCCAGAAGCTTACTGCTGCCTCGTTGTTGTTGTTGTTGTTGTTATGTATTGTGTACATCAAGTCAGAACTGATCTGTAGCTGAACCTCTAGTGGGTTTTCCAAGGGAGTTAATAATTTTCTCCCATCTTTCTCCCATGGAGAAGCAGGGGATTTGAACCGAATTCCTTAGATTGGCACTGCAATATCTTACCGCTAAGCCACCAGCGCTCCCTAAGGAAACAGTATACCTTGTGACCACGGTGCCACTGCAGTGGCTTTTATTGCTGAGTGCACATTGAGACATACCACTATTGCTTTAGAAAAGCATTGGCCAGGCCCCGCCTGGACAGTTCACTCTGCCCTGATGTTTGTAATAAGCCCCATGGTCAACTATGACACATGGCCAGCTTTAAGAATCCTGCTCTAGTGAGAACCTGCACCAAAGAAAAAAAATTATTAAATCCGCTGAGAGTGGTTACAATTGGGAAAAGATAACAAAGCGCCTAGGATCTGGAGACAACTAGAAGGATCTTCTAGAGGGCAGGGACAGCTTAGCTGGGATGGCAGATTTGGAGTGTTAGCCTTGGGGGGTAAGATTGCAGAGGAGGCGGGAAGAGTAAAGCTGGGGAGAGAAGTGAGAGTCAGATGATGGGGGGACACAGTACTCCGTGGAGATGGTTTGGACCGCATGCAGGGCAATGGTGAGCCACTAAGGAGGGAAGGAGAGTGGTCAAGTTTGCCTGCAGGCTGTTTGAGGACAGTGCACCTGACTGACACTGTCTGCTGGTAGAGCCCCTGCTCAAAGCCCTGTTTGTTCGTGCCCCAGTTCTCGCTCCTCTCAGAAGTGAGAGGCACCATCTCCCCGCAAGACCTGGACCGTTTTGATCATCTGGTGCTGAGGCGAGAGATTGAGTCAATGAAGGCGCGGCAGGCCCCAGGCCCTGCGGCCGGCGACACCTACTCCATGGTCTCCTACAGCGACACAGCCTCGTCCACAGGTAGCCACGGCACCTCCACCACCGTCAGCTCGGCCAGGGTGAGTGTGGCTCCTGCCCCATCCCTGACTGGATGACCACTGAGTAAGTTAGGACACTGGCTTTGGAGTGGCATCAGTCTGGGTTCAAATCCCAGCACCACAACTTACCAGGTCTGTGCCTTGCCTCACTAAGCCTCAGTTTCTCCCTTTGTATAAGCCAGGTTGTTGAGTGACTGCTGTGTACCAAGCACATGATTTGAGAGATAACTGAACAATGAAATAGATGCAGCCACTTCCTTCATGGGGTGGCCTATCTAAGCATGGGGTTAGAGGGAGAAAGAAAAAACAGGTAATTGGACAACTACAAGAAATGACAATCCCTGAAAGGAACAACCGTGAAAATCCTGTGATTCATTTTTCATGTGCCTGGTGCCCCATGAGCACTCAGCCAGTGGCTACAGTGGTATTTGCCTTGTGATTGTTCTGCCCTCTTGTTGGTGAAGCCTCAAGCCCAGACTGGCTTCCTCTCAGACTGCCAGCCCCCGGGAATGTCCCTCCTCAGGGAACACCTCAGGATGGGTTCTGCCCCCAGGGTGCTTGGAGGCAGATGAAGTCCAGGAGGCCTTTGCCAGGAAGGGGGAGATGGGAAGCCCTCGTATCGAGTGTGGGTATAGCCATCCCTGATTACATCATGTGACGGGTGGCAAGAACCTGGGCTGGCGGTCAGGAGAGGCAGCTTCTGGCTCCTTCCCTCTGTACCCTGTATCGTTGCTCTATTTCTTTTAGTCACTCATCATCGCTCTTTTGTGGAATGAGAGGGAAGGAGGTAGCATTTCCCAAGCACTTCTGCTCCTGGGCACAGAGCTGAGAAGTCTTTCAGCCTGGACCTGGAGGCCACTTTTGTACAGATACCCCATTAGTTGTGCTTGATTGACAGCTAGGGCGCAGTGATATCTATCTAGGGTTGCACATACAGCAGTCAGTGGTCGCAGGGAACTCAAAGCCTTCTAGAAACAGGCCTGGAGCATTCACCCTTGTTCTTTGTAGCCTCGATTACCCAGTGTGGCAGACTCTGGTTCTGGGACAGCCTCACTTCTGTCTTCTTTCCCATCTCCGGTGTCACAGTCATCCCCAGGTCTCCTCATTCCTTCCTTGAGTTGACTCCTGGCCTTTCCTCAAGGACTCTGAACCTGACTACAGTCCAGGCAGTTCCATGCTTCCTGATGAGTTTCTGGACGGGGGGGAGGCCACCCCTGCCTTGGGTTGCATGTTTGGCACAGCCAAACCTTTGATAATCTTTGTAACCTTTGATGCTCTACTGGGTTTAAGGCTGCAGTGCCCTGGCCCCAAATACTCTTTCTTTCTGTGTCCAGCTCTCCTGAAACTGGCCTTAATAATGTCTATGTGGGGTTCAGTAGTGTGAGTCTGTGCTTGCAAACGGGGGTGGGGGTGGAGGTGTATTTTTTCCAAATATGGCATGAGTGAGCCAGCCAATGAGAGAGGTGTTCCAGCCTCAGAGGCAGGAGATTGGTTTAAGCTCTGGCCTCTTTGGGTCTAAGTTTTGGCAACTGTGAAAAGGCCCCAGGTCCTTGCTGGCTCTGACTAGCAGCTCAGGCTGGAGGACTAGGAGTCCTTATGCCAGGCAAGGGCTGTGGGCAGGGATCAGAGGCCCGTGGTCCTAGGCCCGCTCAGTGTTGATCCCCAGTGGCCTTGTGCCAGCCCAGGTGTCTCTCCCCTTCCTGAAAGTGCTGTTGCAGGCCATTCTAGACCCCAGCTCAGTTTTGGCCTTGCCCTTCCAGAGCGGTCTTTGCTGCAGATGGAGATATCTCTGGAATGGGAGAGGCAGACTTCACAATAGGCCATGGGATGGTCTGAGCCGGGAGCTCATGGCGACAGAGGGAAGAGGTGGCCTAGAGCCCCTCCTTCTGAGATGGGAGTGACTCGTGGACCTCTCGTCTTGTCAAAGCTAGGGCTACCAAGTGACCAGGATGAGCTCCTGCAGGTGGAGTCGAGGAGAAAGCTGTGGCAGGTGAGAGAGCTAGTCTGGATACGTCATCTCTGTGCCTCAGTTTCCTCACTTGCCTCTGGGCTGTGATGCTGCTACCCTTGAATGTTGGGAGAATTCAGTGAGAGCATGTCTGTGGACTCAGGGAGACAAACCCCTGACTAGTGCCCACACCCCAGAGTGCTACCCACATGTGAAGGGCAGGTGAATCACCTGTTCAGTGCAGCCTGGCTGGGGAACCACCCAGGGATTTGCATCCAAGGCCTGTGGACACTTGATGGCTCTGGGAAGCACTGGGCTAAGGTCCCTCTGTATCATTTCTCAGACAGTCCCTTTCTCTACCTTTTAGAGCCTGGGCCCGCTGGTCATTCATTAGTCCTTCTGGACTGCAGTGTCCCTCCTCAGGCTCTTTATGAATGGGCGTGATCTTGGATAAGTCACTTTGAGAATTCGGTCCTTACCCTGCATCCTGGGCAGCACTAGTGTGTCCTGAGGTGAATGGCCACGTTCTACAGCCCTTCCCCAGCACTCATGTCATTTCTGCAGATGAGTGGGCCCCTAGTTTCCTTCAAAGAGGCAGGCAGAATGAGGGGTGCCTGTTGAGGCACGAGAATCTTTTCTTCTCTGTCCCTTATTCCTGTCCACAGCATTCAAGGTAAACAGGAAAGGGCTTGGAGAGTCGTGTTTGTTTTGCCTTTGTGTGTCCGTGTGTGTTTGGGGGTGGGGTTGTGCGGTTCCCACCCCATCCTTCATATTTATTTGATGTACTCTTCTTTTTTTGCATTTTGCCACCTTTCCTCCCCAGGAGCGGCTGCTGTGGCTTATAGACCTGATGGAGGTACCGTCCTTCTTGTCGGGTGGGTGTGTGGGAGTTCTTGAGCTAGGGGCTAAAGTAGATAGAGGTAGGAGTCTGCAGCCCTTCTGCCATCCCCTTGTGTCTGCACCCTGCCCTACAAGGGACTAGGAGCTCTTCTTGACTCCAGAGTGAGACTGCCCTTTGCTCAAATCCCAGCTCTGGGGCTTGCTAGCTGTGTGACCTTAGGTCAGTGATTTTACCTCTCTGAGCTTAGTTTTAGGATCTGTAAAATGAAGATGATCATTTCTATGCCCTGGAGGTGTTTTGAGACCTCCTGGCCTTTACGTATACCTTGTGCTGTGTCTGTAATGTCCACCTACTTCACTTGGTCATCACCTCTGTGTGCTTCAGTTCATGGTTCAGATGCCACTTCTTCCAGGAAGACTTCCCTGATCTCTTTGGGGGTGACTTTCGTTCTGTGGTTCCCCTGAACTCCTGGGGTTCCTTCCATCATGGCTCTCTCCTAGTTAATCTAATATTACTCTAAAGATAGACACAAGCCAGGCCTCTTGAGGGCAGCAGCTGTGTCTGTAGTCACCACTCACTGAAAGAGCTGGCCCTATTCACTGCCTTCTTTTTTTAATTTTTTTTTTTTCACTTCTTTCTTAAAAACAATGCCAAGCTACTTTGCTGAGGCTTCTCTCTGGCATTGTGATAATACTTTACAGGTGTACCTTCCACGAAGGAGCCCTGGTGGTTCAGTGGTCAGTCAGTCAACTGCTAACTGAAAAGTCAGCAGTTCGAACCCACCAGCTGCTCAGTGGGGGCCGGGGGGAGGCCTGGCAGTCTGCTATCACAGATACTACATTCTTGGAAACCCCATGGGGCAGTTGTGTATGCAGGGCTGCTGTGAGTCAGAATTGACTCAGCATAGCAGGTAACTGAGAGTCATAAGTACTGCAGTGACCTTATTTTACAGTGAAGAATATCACGGCTCAGAGGGAGAGCACCTTGTTGAAGGTCACACAGCTAGTCAGTGATAATATCAAGATGTGAACCCAGCTCTCCTTGTCTCTGAGCTGGTGCTGCTAACTCCTAAAATCTGGTTGTAGGGTCTGACCAGTTGTTAAGCGTATGCTTGATTTTCTAGGGCTAGCGTAATCAAGTACTACAAAAGTGGTAGCTTTAACCACAGAAATTTATCGTCTCAATTCTAATTCTTGAGGCTGTTGTTGTTTATCATAGAGTGTGCACAAAAGGAGATTGCCCAGCCTTTTCCTGCAGAGCAGGTGATGGATTTGAACCTTGTGCCTTTGGTATTGCAGTGCAGCTTCTTGCCCCTAGGCTGACAGTGCTCCAAATTTAGTTAGAGCTTCTGCAAAGCCATACTTCATCTTTAGACTCTCGGGGAAGTTCCTTCCTTGTCTCTTCTGACTGGAGGTACACATTCAAAACTCATTGATGTTCAGCCAGAATTGACTTGTAGCTGGCCCTCCATTGGGTTTCTGAGCCTGGAGGAATTTGCCCTCCTTTCTCCCTCAGAGCCAGAGGTGGCTTTGAACTGCCAGAGAAGCATGGCCTTTGGGTTACAAGTACAACTCCCTGTGGAATAGGTCACGAGAACTGGCCCTAGGCATTTCTTTGGATTCGTTGGATTGCAGATGGGTCCTCATGGGCTATCCGCCCCTGTGTGCCTCTGTTTCTATGTCTTTTGCTTTAGAGGTGGCTCAGAAGAGTGAAGGGGTTAAAATTAGGTCTTCCCTATGAGCACTAGTGGCCTAGTGGTAAGAAGCTGCACTGTAATCCCAAAGGCAGGCAATTCAAATCCACCCGGTGCTCTGTGGGAGGGAGAAAGGTGGGCAATCTCCTGTGTGACTTACTGCCTCTGAAATCCTGCTGGAGGGTCAGCTGTGGGTCAGTTCTGACTTGATGGCACACAACCACAACATGCCAATATTGGGGAGCTTTGTGTTGGTTTAGTGGACACATGGTTTGAATCTGCCAGCTGCTCCCGGGGAAAAAGATGGACAGTCTCATCCAGTATGATTTGCAGCCTCTGGAGGCCCAGCTACAAGCCAGTTCTGACTCAATGGTACATACCACCACCACCACCACAAGTATTACTTTGTTAAGTGATAACACCTGCAAAGAAACGCATACTTTCCCAACAAGGTCACATTCACAGGTCCAGGGGCTGGGGTTTTTCGATCTTTTGGGGAGACTTAGTTGTCATCTACTTGTCCATCCATTCATCTCTCCACCATCTTTTCCACTCTCCCCCTTCTCAATCCTCCCTTCAGCACATGTATTTATTGAGCATTTCCTCCAGGCCATATGCATTAGTGAATACTACCAAAGAAACCTATCTATGATGGGATTTTTAGGACAGCAGGGGTAACAGAGGCTAAACAAGATTCAAATAAATTCAATTCACATTACTGAATGTGATATCACAGATAAGGAGATAAAGGCTTAGGAGAAAAATAAAATAGGAGAGACTTAAAGGTTATAAGGGATAGGGATAGTGAGGAGAGCTTAGGTTGGTCTGGAACATGGTAGTGGAGTAAAGACCTGAAGGGTTTTCAAGCAGAGGGAAGTGGCAAGTGCAAAGGCCCTGGGGTGAGAACATGTCTGTATTGCCTGAAGAAAGTCCTGGAGGCCAGGACTTCTCTCTGAAGGAGAAAGATCAAACTCCTGTTAAGATTTACAGCATCAGAAACCTGATGGGAGGTCACAAGGAATCAGAACTGACGCGATTATAGTGAGTTTGTTTTGTTTTTTTTGTCTTGGTGGGGCAAAAGTCACACTCTTTCCATCCTGTGTCCCCATTGTCAGCCCAGAGCCTAGCATAGAGCAGGGACTCAGAAAATGTGGCCTAGAAGCAGAAATGAAATCATCCTCCCCAGCCACCCTCCAGATTACCTCCTAGCATTCAGCCTCCCAGACATCCACCTCCTGTGTTGTGGGAAAACATGCTTTGCTCTGACATTCAGATGGGCAGGCTGGCATGAGGTGGCTGGTGTCAGTGACCCAGATGCCCCAGATGGTGGCTCCTAAGGGAGCCAGTTTCCACTTAGCCTGAATTCCCTGGATTGTGCTGTATGGAAATCCATCCGAGGTTAAATGTGGCTCATTCTGCAGCCAGTTCCCTCACACCAGACACGATCGATCAAAGGCAATCAGATGCAGCCTTCCCCATTGACAAATTGTGTTCATTTTCCACTTGTCTCAGTCAGCCCTGAGAATTTTGCCGCCACCAAACAATATTACTTCCTCCCATAAAGGTGTTGGCCAGGAGAGCGGAGCTCATGGTGTTACTGATTGGAAGGAGAGGGCAGGCCTGCCCAATGAATTCCTGATCTAATGCTGCAGACGTGCCATTTAGTCGTGTGGTTGTCCCCTAGACCAGGTTGGCCCTCCCAGCTAGTGGCCTTGTGACTCGGGACAGTTGGGGCTGGTAAAACCTGCCATCAGTGGATGGTTATGAAGGTAGCATGGGATGAGGAGTGGACCTATTTGGCATCCTGCAGGTGGGGTGTGTGGAAACTGGTTCCATTATCATCTGACAGCTGGAAAGGGGCACCAAGGCAGGGATTGTAGAGGTCCAGCCAGTCTTGTACCCATGGAGCAGATGCCACCGCAGTCAGGAGTTGGCAGCTGGGATTTGTCTCCATTTGGGCTGTTTCTATCTGGATTTGAAAAGTTTTACACTCCAGGCCTAGAAAGGAGCTGGCTTGGCCTGTTCAAGGAAGTGGGGCTTCTATCCAAACATCTTGCTGCCCTAATCCTCCCACCCTTGAGAGCACTGAGGCAGTCAGGGATACTGGATGGGGGTTTGGGCATTTGACTTCACCAGCCTCTCCTTTCTGTGGCCTCCTCCTCCTTCCTTTCCATGGCAGGAGGAGGATGGCGATCCTCTGGCCCGTCCAGAGCCTTCCGCTGCAGAGAATCCTCATCATCAAGGTAGATCTTGCAACAGGTGATAGACTCTCCTCCTTGCTGCTTTCTTACTGAGATCCAACCTGGGTGGGCTGGAGGAATTAATTCTCTGCTGGGTAAGCCCTTCCCCAGTAGGTGAGCAGGAAGGAAATTCACTTACTCTCCCATTCATTCAGCCCTCCACCATGCTTTTATGAGTATGTATTTGTTGAGAACCTACTGTATACCAGGCTCTGAGGAGAGCTGAGCAAGGGACATGATGCCCACTCTCCTGGAATCTCACAAATCCAGCAGGAGAGGCAGCCTAGCGTCAAGCAACCAAAGGAAAAGCTATAAACGTCACGCTCTGGCCCAGTGGAACAGAGAGTGTGAGAATAAATGAGGGGGTCATAGGCCAGACTAAGGCAGCAGGGGAGGTTGTTTGAGCTGAGGTCTGAGGTCATGACCATCAGCCAGGCAGTGGAAGGGTGTGGGGAGAGGGGTGTAGTTGAGGGAGCAGGAGCAGTGTGTCTGAAGGCTCTGTGTTGGAACGTCCAGGGCCACTTGAAGTAATCAAAAGATGGCCCATTGGCTGGAATAGGAAAGGCCCACACTGGAGACTTGGATTTAATCCTGAGTATAGTCTACCATTTTAGTAAGGAGGTGGCAGGGTCCTGTTTGCATCTTTCAGGGTGTCTCCCTGCCCTGTGACGAGCGCTCAGGTAGGCAGGGTGGATGGGATGCCTGGGAGGGGCTGCAGCCACTATTCAGGTAAGCTATCAGGTAGGCTGATTCTTTATCCCCCATCCAGGAGCAGGCAGGCGCCCAGAGTGTGCTAGCAAGGTTCATGTTTGTCACCTCTCTGGAGTAGAACAGCCCACTGCATCCAGAGATACCTCAGCACGCAGCCTGTTGTACCCCCAGAAGCATACATTCCCTGGAGTAGCAAGGGCCCTCAGGACAGATGTGGTCCTACTGGCCTTGTGAGGTAGCATTCCTCCCAGCCAGCATTTTGCTACTTCTGCAGCGGGTTCACTGAACATCTGCCTTCCTCATGAGGATTTTGGGGTACTGGCAGCAGTTCCACCAAACAGAACCAAGGCCACAGGCAGTCAGGAGTTCTTTGAACCTGGCCTGGCCTTTGCTTCTCTCTGAGCCCTAATTTCCTCAACTATAAAGTGAGAATGTGTGTCTGAGTAATAGTCTGAACAGATATTTAACTTTTTTTCTACCAGTGGCTTCTTTAGTAGGTAGAGAAGCTTTTGGACCACTTCTGAGAATACACTGGGCCCTTGAATTACATGATTTGTACTTACGGTGTCCACTTATACTGATTTTTTTTTAAAAAAAAATGTTCTGTGATGCCTGTAATCTATGCATGGTCAGCTCATCTGCCCAGTAAATTGGGTAAATCACAGTAAAAAGTCATTTCTTGGTGGCTCTTGTAGTCCAGTCACCTTGACTAACACCATGGGACCTGTTGGAGTGCCCAAGTGCTCCAAGGAGCACGCAAAACCAGTGACAGTACAAGAAAAAGCAGAAGTGCTGGATAATGCCCATGAGGTCTGCAGCTGGGCTTACCCTTTATTTCGTAGTAAATTAATCCAGTGTAAGGACCGCTGGAGGTAAAAGAAAAGGAAATTTATGAAGCTCTGACTCCAGTGGTGCCTGCAGGCATGAAAACTTGCCATTTTTTGTGACAAACCTCCTATCTTCTTCTAAAACTATAGCTTTTGCATGTAGCACATATACAAAACATGTATGCATTGACTGTGTTGATAAGGTCTCCAGTTAACAGCAGGATATTGTTGTTGTTAGGTGCCAACAAGTTGTCTACAATCCATATTGAATCACTGCAAGGAGCTGGGATCAGTGACTCAAGGGTCAACTGTAGAATGTTTTTAAGCCTTTAAGATAAATGATAAAGGTTATGATGGAACATTATGCAATGTAGTACAGTTATCAGTATGGTCCAAATTGTAAAATACTTGCTTTTTGTGGCCCTGGAGCAGAGAGAACTGTCCCATGGGATTTCCAGGAGGTCTCTATGGAAGGTGATGGCTGTATCTTTATCCCGTGGGGCTTCTGGCCTTCTGGCTAGCAGCCCAGCACTTAGCCATTGAGCCACTGGGACTCCTGCTTCTTTATTAAACCAAACCCAACGTCCTCAGGGTGCTTGTGACTCAAATCAAGAGCTTGCAGCAAGCCAGAAACTGCTGTCACTGCTAAGCCGTTATTTGAAACAGCTGGAATGGGATATGAATTATCTGTGACTTCTCTTGGCAACAGTGTCATTGTCATAGACACTGCTATTCTGCATCCGTAATAGGAGAAAATGCTATGGTAAAGGTTAGCGAAAATAATGATGAGGTGTTTCCCCACTAGCCAGGTTTACAGTCGCCCCGTGCTCCCTCACGGGAACGCTGGTTGCTTATGTCTGTTGTGAGGGCTTGTCCCATTACCTTCCACCATTCTGGGCCACTCAGCTTTGTCCGTCTCTCCCTTTTCCAGAGACCACGAGGTGAAAGGTGAGGGAGGCAGGGCCCAGCCAGGCAGAGGGAAGTCAGCAGGATCCCCACCTCGCTGCCTTGGGAGGGGTTCTCAGAGGCACTTTTTCTTTTTGTGAGTTGGTGATCAGATGTGCTTCAGCAGATGGACAAGGTGGAGAGAGGCAGAGAGGGGACCTCATGGCCTCAGCCACAGCAGTGATCATGGATCCTAGAGCCCAGCGTTTCCCAGGCCCCTCTGCGGACATCCCTTCAGACCTCCCCTCTCACCCTGTGCCTGGAGATCTTGGGGGTTAGACAATTCCCTGTCCTCTCCAGCATTTCTATCACCCCAAGGTCTGGCCCTATAACTCCTCTGGACCAGTAACCTCACCCCTTCACTTTGGGCATCCCGTGGCTTCCCCACCCTTCAGCACCCAGACTTCCTAACTTTACGAGATCACCCCACTTTCCCACCACCTCTTCTTTCCTGGAGGCAGGCTTCTCCTCATCCATCGCTCTGGTCCATGGTGCCATGCCTTGCTCTACCCTCTCCGTTTCCTTCCCTCCTTTCTCCTTTGCCCAACTCTTGGAATTTTTCTTCCAAATCCTCTTCTTACTCCTCTTTCTCCTTCTTCTCCTTCACTTACTCTCTTTGTCCTTTTCTCCCTCTTATCAGCAGCCCTGTGCACAGCAATGCGGCCTGACTGGTGACCTTTCAGAAGATGACTCCATACCTCAGTTTCCCCATCCAGATTGAAACGGGCAGCCCTAACCTCTTGTGCATTTGGGGAGGGGGTTGGGGAGGCTGTTGGCTTGACATCAGAGTAAAGAAGCAGGAAGAACAAAGAGCTGAAAATAGCACCTTTATGTAAGAGTCCTTCCATTGTAATGAGGGGAAGAAGGCCTAGAAACCTGGAAATTGGACAGCAGGGGGCGGGGCCTCACCCAGCTGAGGTGGTGCTGGGCTCCGGGCAGCACCTTGGCGCTGAGCTCACCCTCACGCAGCCCCAGCTGCCTCCCTTTCCAGGATCTGGAGTCCACATGCAGTAGTCAGAGGTCAGCACAGGAGACGCCCGGTGCAGTTTTGTTTCTGTTGATGTGTTTCTTGTTACAGCTTGGGATATCTGGGCTCTGACTGGGCTGACTTAGACAAAAGGTATTCTTTTCTCTTAAAGGAATGTTTCTGAACTTTCACAGACTTCACAAGGAAGGAAAAGTTATGGAGACTGTGGTAGCAGGTCTCAGAGGGTTGCTGGCTTTTGCTTGAGAAGCACATCTTTTTACCTGGGCTGAAGACTCAGGTCTTGAATAGAGTTGTACTTCTCACCCCTCCATTGCTGTGTGACCTTGGGAAAGTGGCTTTCCCTCTCTGAGCCTCAGCAGCTCAGCTGTAGAGTGGGTGAAGGGTCCCACCTGGAAAGATTTCATGGATCAGTCAGGGCTCTGGTCTTAGTGGTTGCAAAGGCATAGGTGGCCTCAGGCAATTGGAATGGGGGTCAGGAGAGTGGCCAGGACTCACAGGCCTGGTTTCTACACTCTCTGACCTTGATCCTCCTCGAAAAGCCTGTTCGAGGCGTTTCTGCTGACGCATCCCCAGGTTCTTGGCCTGCTGTCTGCAGCTATTTCAGATGCACGCGGAGCATGGCTCCGGGACTCGGAGCTCCTGAGCGTCTGGATTTAGCAGATGGAGAGTGCAGGGCTGGGCTCCGACCCGTCTGCCATTTGCTCCACTTCAGGCCTCCCTCCTCCCAGGACTGGAGGTTTGCCCCTCCCCACCCTGCTCGTCTGTCTCAGCTCCAAGATGTCATTAATCGCAGAGAATGAGACTGAGGCCAGGAGACAATGACAGCTGCCTTCTCTCTCCTTGCAGAAAGGATCCCTCATGAGGCCCTGTCTCCTACAGTGCCAGGACTATGTCTACTTCTGGGGTCAGAGGGACAGCATGGGCTTGGAACTGACCCAGGCTTGAGTTAGAATTCCTATTAGCCATTAAGTGGCTGTGGGACCTTAAACAAGTCCCTTCCCTCTCTGAGCTTCAGATGTAAAAAGATA
>NW_006399842.1:12020372-12039451 GCF_000299155.1 Elephantulus edwardii
GTAACTGAACCATGGGGTTGCTAGGGGTCTCGAATGAGGTCATTCACATAAGGCCAGCACTTGGCACAGAGGCTGGCACGTGCGAGTCCGTGTCGTGTATCAGTCACCCCTTCTACCCACCACGCACAGCAGAGGCATGGTTGTGTTGTCACACTCCGGCACCCCCTCAACAGTGACCCTGAGCAAGAGTCTGTGAGCAGCTGCGGTGTGCATGGCCCTCTGCTAACTGTTGGGGACACTGTGACCCCTGTGTTTTTGTATTCTTGACCGGGCTTCCGTCTAAAGTCCTGGCTGCCTGGTAACATGTAGAGCCGTTACTCTACAGTAACGGCCAGAAATCCTGCTACAGAATCCCGCCTCCTGGCCCCTCTGTGATCCGCTGGCTGAGCCTCACCTCAGCCTCCCCACGGTCACCTACTGGAGACAGAGAGTTGATGCTGCTTGTACCTCTAAGGCCTCTGACTCCGGAGGGTACTGGGCTGTGACCGTCCTGCCTCAGAAGGTCATGGCATGTCTTCTGCATCTCCCTGTCACGCTCCTTTGTTGGTGTCACCCAGGTGAGCAAGGTTCAGGGAGCAGTGGGATGCTTGTGATTTTGGATGAGGGCTCCTGTTTTCTTTCCCTCAGAGGGTCCTTACAGGCCAGGCCACCTTTACACTATTCAGTTGCTTTGGGTAGATATGCAGGGTCCCCCAGAGTCAGAGAAAGAGAAGACCCTTAACGAGATGGAGCGACACAGTGACTGTAACATGGGCTTTAACACGTAGAGACAGTGAGGACAGTGCAGGAAAGGGCAAGGGGCGGATCTGTTGTTCAGAGGGTCGCGTGAGTAGAAGTCAGCTCCACCACACATAACAGTAATAGCAACAACCCAGGTTTCCGATGTCACCTTCCCTTGTAGGTTGTGCCAGCCCTTGTTCTGACTACTCTATAGGTGTTAGCACAGCACCTCACCCCATCAACCACGTGAGACAGGGACTCGTGTCACCTCCCATTTTACAGATGAGGAAAGACGAGGCTCAGATAAGTGGCGTGATTTACCATCCCTCAGGCGTATGTGACGGAGTGGCAAACCAGAGGTGACACCGCTCTTAATCAGTTAGTGAGAAAGAGACCCTGCACTGCCCCTTCATCCTTCCGAGCGTCTCCCCACTGTCCCAGGAGTCAGGCCATCAGCAGCGTCCTCCTGCGAGGCAAGACGCAGGTGTGTAAGCTTGAGCCTCACCTGTGAAATGGAGCAACTGTCCCAGCAGCGTCATGGGGACAAGGAAGGGCTCTGGGAGTGAGGGCCAGGCATATGGTGGTTGGTAGATGCCCATGGCTGGTGTTTGTACATCCCAGGATGCTCCAGACTTGACAAGGAGACCATTCCAAATGGGGGTCAGAGTATAGTCACCCCACAGCCCCCTCCACCTTCGGGAGTGGGGAGTAATAGCACTTCCCACCCCTGCCGCTGCTCTTATCCACATCCCAGCCACCGTGACAGCACATCTCCCCACAGAGGCCACAGTAGCCGCCTCGCCTAGCTCCCTGCTTCCTCGAGCCTCTCCTCCATGACAGCCAGAGTGGGAAATTGATTAATTGATTCATCCGTCGATTCATTCATGCGTTTATTAATTTATTTAATCAGTATTATCAAGCAGCTGCTACTCTGAGCGTTAGGAATGGAATTGGGGACCACATGGCCTGCTTTTGTATGTTTTATATTCTGGTGGGAAAGACAGACAATCAACAAATAGTGGTGTAACACCAGATAAAAACTGTGCTGAAGGAAACAGCGGGGCCAGGGACTAGAGCAGTGCTGTTGAGACAGGGCTGCTGGGGGAAGGGGCCACCTGAGTCAGAGCTAAGTGAAGAGAGGTAGTGAGTCAGCGGATGCAGACAGAGCAACAAGTGCAAAGGCCCGGAGGCAGGAGTGAGCCATCACATAGGCATGAGGAGTGAATTTGGAATTTCCACCAAGTAAAATGGAAAGTCACTAAAGGTTTGTTAGCTGGGGAGCGGTGTTAGCAGACTTAGGTTTTAAGGATTGCCTCCCAGCTGCTGTATGGAGAGCAGTGACCAATATTAATGGGGAAGCAGGGAAGGGTTGTAATTTTATGTGGGGTGGTCAGAGTAGACCTCACTAGGAAGGTGATGTTGGAGGGGCCTTGAAGGAGGTGAGGAAATGCACCAAGCATTGTGGACAGCAGAGGGGAGGATGGTGCCAGACATAGGGAACAGCAATGAGAAGGCCTTGGCATGTCTAGTGTTCCAGGCGCTGGAGAGGGAATGAGCAAAGGGACTCTTCATAGAAGGAAAACAGGAGCACATCTCCACGGCAACCTTCTGTCCTCAGGCTTAAGTCTAAGTAGCTCCTGTTCTCCTCTGCCTGAAGATTTGTGAGCATCCTCTATCTCCATCCTGCTTTACACACACTTTTCCCCTCAGTCTGAAACATCCATCTACTTACTTTGCCTGCGTCGCCCACACAACTCAGCTTTAGACGTCCCTCTCCTCCTGGAAGCCTTCCCTGATACCCCTGGCTGCATTCACACACTTACCCCTTGGCATCTACAGGTACCTGCTTCCCCATTCCGTGCCCTTTCCGCACAGTGTCCTCTTGTTTGCTTCCTCATCAGTGAACTCCACTAATCTCTGAGCCACCCAGAGGCAAGGGCAGTATTTGGCAGTATTTCACCACACCTGTGTCCTCTGTGCTTTGTCAGTCGGGATCTTCCGCACCTGCTCAGTATTGAGCGCTGTACTTGGAACTTGAGCCAGGTATTGTTGGCAGAAGCTCACTGTCATAGTGGGTTCAGAGGGTGGAGAGAAAAGACAGCCCGGCTCTGAAAGGGGCTCTGCTTAGCCACCCAGATGGCATTGCTGTTGAGTGACCCCCGTGTAATCAGAGTAGAACTGTCCTTCATAGGGTTTTTAGTGGCTGAAGTTTTTTGGACATAGATTGCCAGGATTTTCTTCTGGAGGTACATCCTGGTGAGTTGACACCAATATATCTTAAATGTTAGCAGCAAAACACTTAACCATTTGCCACCCCACCCCCAGCGCCCAGGAATGGACTTAAAAGTATTTGTGTTGTCAACTCAAAGGCATGTGGTTTGAATCCACCAGCTACTTGACGGGAGAAAGATGGACAGTCTTCTCTTTGCACTTTGCAGCCTCTGAAAACTCACTAGAGTCAGCTATGAACAAGTGAGTTCCAAGTCACCAGGAATGAGCTAGGAACTAAGAGGGGTGGACTGACTGGGCACACGTAAACATAAATACACAGCATGCACTTGTGTATATTTTTCTCTTCTGCATTTGATTATCGCAAACTCGTTTTGACTCCTTTGTGTTCAGAGGCAGTTAGTTGAATTTGTGCCACAGAATGCAATGCCTGCCACGCACCTCCACTTGTAGCTAAGGTTGTCATGCGCCGTCCGTGTCCCCAGAGCTTCCCTTCAGCCTCTGTCACTTGAGAGCACATTAGGCTATGACCACTGAGTTGAGAAAGGAAGGAGGGGATGGATTTTTGCAAAATCATGTGCATTAAAACCTTAAACCACACATTCAGGATTAAAGCTGTTAAAATAAAAGGGAGAGACTTTCAGGATCCATTTCCAGCTTTGTCTTGCCTTTTCACGCCTTCACAGGATTCTGTTAGCTGGGGCTGCAGAGAGAAGTCTTGGGTTTGGAGGCGGTGTGCGCACTGCTCTGGGCTGAGCTCCAGGCATTCCCAGTCCAGCCTGGAGACAACCCATAGCATTACCAGCTAGTTCAGGGGAGGCCTCAAAGTGATCCAGAGAACTCAAATACAAGTCAAGATGTCAGGCAGGGATCGGCAGTCATTGGAACACGTGAAGTGGATTCCAGCAGAGTAGGACATACCAGGAGTCACAGAAACTACATGAAGGGGCCACAGGCCCCACAGATTTAGTGGCCTTGAGAGCAACTCGTTTCCCCCTTTTTGTTTAATAACTATTCACCTTACTTTCTTCACCTATTCCAGAACACTCTGGACCTGGAGGAGACTGGCGAGGCTGTTCAGGGCGGTGTCAACACCCTCCCAGATGTCTCCCTGGTAAGACCCTCTCATTGTCTGGCTCAGTGGTATCCTGCAGAGTCTGCCCGGGACCCTGGGCACAGGCTTCTTTCTGTGGGAGGCACAGACCCCTCCTCCGAGCTCCTAGGTCCTGTGCACAAGCATGTCAGCTCTGGCTCCCCCAGCTGGCTGGGCTCAGCTGGATCCCGGTGCACTGAGGTGAAGCCGTCAGGCTGTCCTCCTGGTCTGTTTGCTGAGTTGGTGCTTCCTTTGCTTTGTCATCTTGTCATCTGAACAGCGTCGTAGCAAATGCTAGAACAGGGAGCGTGTGGAGAGAACCCCTGGCGAGGCCTATGACTGGGCCGGAGATAGAATCTAAATGTGCCTTAGGCTCATGTGCACACAGCAGTTACTTTGTGATTGTGTCTTGAACAGCACAGACTCTGGAGGCAGACTGCCAGGGTTTCCTCCTACCTCTGCCATATACTCTGACTCTGGGCAAGCCTCTTAACCTCTCTGTGGCTTAGTTTCTCTTTCTATAAAACAGGAATGATCATAGCATATCTACCCTGTACATATGTACGTGCCAAGGAGTGTGTCTGAAGCATGGTCTGTGCTCTGTAAGGGTTGGGTGTTGACATAGACCCAAGTAAGTCATTGCCACTGAGTCAAAACTGATTCATAGCTGACCCTCCGGCAGATTTTCAGACTGTAAATTTCACAAGAAGAGACTGCCCATCTTTCTCCCTCAGGGCAGCTAGTGGATTCAAACCACTTGCCTTTGGGTTGGCAGCATGTTACCTACTAGGCCACCAGAGCTCTCTTGTTGGCATAGACAGAGGGGAATAATAACCCAGCATCATTCACCCAGCACATGTTGGGGGGAAGGCCTTTGCTAATGGGTTACCCTTACTGCACCTCTAATTCCCACCTCTATTCTAAAAGCATCCCGTCACCCCAGAGTGAACTCAGACAGGTGACAGGCCTGTCCCCAGGGCCAGTCTCCTTGTCACTTCCTCCTGATCATCCTTGCCTACTCTAATTCAGTCACATCCACCTCCCCTAAAAGGAAAGCCATCTCTGTGTGAGAGCAAATTGACGATTTGCTTCAAAGGTGGGCAGAAGCTTAGGGGGAAGTGAGATGCAGATGATGGTGGCCGAGTCAGTCAAGGAGGACAGCGAGAATGAGAGCACAGCTTACCCGGTGTAATCAGTGCCACCCAGTGGTACAGGGAGAAGCTGTTGAAATGGTGTGTTTTTGGCAGTGTATACTTTCCATCAAGAGAAAAAGAAAAGCTAGAGAAATGCCATCTCCCCATCCCCTCCACCCTGCCTCTAATTGTTCCTTGTGACAAGCCCTGTCCGATGCCAAGAACTTCGATTCCCAAAGGGACTGATGCTGTCCCCAGAGACATGTGCCGGGATCCTGACGCTTATCAGCTGCTGAGATGCTGGGGCGCAGTTTTCCACTGGGGCACTGCATTATTCAGAGCGGCATGATCACGAGCCACCGGCGTCGGGACACAATTCCAGCCGGGCCTGGCTCCACGCGGCGGCTCCGACCGCCCCTCTCCCAGCTGCGATGGGTTCTGACTCTTTCTACTCTCCTTGGGTCTTTTGGCAGGATGACGTCAAGTCCACTTCGAAGGGGTTGACAAGCTTCAAGCCACCAGCTCCCTCACCACCTCTGGCCCAAAGCCGTGACCGCTCGATGGCCCAGCCGAGGAAGCCAGCAAGGGAGGACCTCCAGCCCGTGTCCACTGAATCGTCCCACTCGGGCATCATCTTCTCAGCTTCCAGGAACCGTAGCCCGCCGGTGGGCACTTCGCCCACCCCCGGGCTTTCCTCCACACAGGACTCACCCCCCTCCCCCATCTATGCCTCTGTCTCCCCTGCCAACCCCAGCACCAAGAGACCACTGGACACGCATCTGGCCTTGGTCAACCAGCACCCCATCGGCCCCTTCCCTCGGGTCCAGTCACCTCCACACCTGAAAAGTCCCCCTGCAGAGGCCACCATGGCTGGAGGCTGCCTTCTGCCCCCTTCACCTTCCAGCCACCCAGACCAGACAGGCACGAACCAGCACTTTGTCATGGTGGAGGTGCACCGCCCTGACAGCGAGCCGGACGTGAACGAAGTGAGGGCACTGCCCCAGACGCGCAGTAAGTGTCCAGTGGATGCGGGTCAGGCCTGGGCTCAGGCCCAGGCTGTGTCATCTTGGACAGGTTCCTACTGTCTTGCTCCGTCTGACTTCTGCATGGCGCATAGGGAGAGATAGATTATGTGCTCACTGAAGGACCTTCTGGTTCAGGGATCAGAGTGTCCAGGGAAACAGGTCCTGAGTCCCTATTAAGGTGGATTTTGATGCAGAGACAAGTTTGAATGTGACTCTATGGTTTACCAGCTATGTGGCTGGGATAAGCCGCTATCCCGTCGAAGTCTTACTTTCCCGTGATAAAAGGCCGTCACAGCTACTCGCCGGCAGTGTGGCTAGGAGGGTTGGGGCTCCTCCTCCAGCTCCTGCTGCCCTGACCACCCTGAAGTCACCCCGCAACACTGATGATGAGGTGGCTTCTGTCGGCTCTGCTTCCACGGCCTGACACTATGTAGACTATGTAGATACCAAAATTGCCATCCTTGGCTCTTGGCAGTCACTGGTGGTGTGTTGGGCTCCTACAGAAAGTTGGTGTTTCCACAGGTGGAAAAGGGCCAGCCTCTGTTCATAAAGATGGGCAGCCTTGGAAACCGGATGGAGATTATACTTTGAGTGAGAACTGACTTGCCAGCCATGGGCTTGGTTTTTGGTGTAGGTCCTTGGCAAGTCTCCTGAAATGGGCTGCGAGGTCTGGCTGCAGGGTTGACTTTGTTAAAACCTGGTGAAGCCCACTAGAGGCTGCGGCCCCAGATTTTCCCATGGAACTCCAGCTGAGGAGGTGGGGCAACAGAGCAGACATTCCACTCCCTGGAAGCCTGAGCCCTGCAGCAGCTGTGGACCACCAGTTGATTACATTTGCTTGAGTTCTGCTGCCATCTTGTGGCTAAAACACTAGGCAGGGAGGGGTGTCTCCCAGCAGCCAGGAAAGGTCAGCAGATGCTGAGTGACAGTAGTGGGCAGACCAGGCTTCTGACCAAAGCCAGAATGCAGGGTCCTCACGTTCAGCAGCCCAGTGAGAGGAGGCAGGATGTGGTAAGAGAAACCAGTGCTATCATGTACTCATCACCTCTAGTTAGGGCTCCCAGCCAAATCCACGCATGATAATAAGAGCTGTGTAACACTTGCTGTGTGCCAGGTACTGTTCTAGGGGCCCTGCCTTTACTATTAACTAAGTGAATCCTCCCAGCAGCCCTGTGAGACTAGTAGTTATTAGCCAAGTACTGACATTCACCTTGCTCACCTTGCTTTTAACAGCCCTAGGAAACTGGTAGTTTATCATTCCCATTTTAGAGATGAAAAAAACTGAGGCACGAGGAATAATCGTGGGGCTTGACAGTTCAGCTCTGTGCTCTCAGTTATTTCACTCTGTATGTCATATCTATCCTTCTTTAGTGTAAGCCCTTGAATAGGCACCATTGCTCCTGTCCTAGGAGAAGGTCAGAAGCAAACACAGGCTCGGAGAGGGTGTGCAGCTAGCCCAGGGCTGCACCGCTCGTCAGTGGAAAGCCGGGATTCAAACCTGACCTGCCTACATGCTTCTTGTTGTTTTGGGGTTTTTTAAAATTATTTTTTATGCTAGCTTATTTACAAAGTACAAATACATTTTTTTCACACTAATTCCTTACTATTTCTCTCACTCTCCCCCCCTCATCAAATTGTGTAATCCCATGATTAAGTCCCCCTACCCTCCTGCAAATCCTCACCCCTCTGCTTCCATCCTCCTTGGATCCTCATTCTACAATAATGATTGTATACAGTATTTTTCTTTATGGGACTGAGTTAGTACCCTCAGCATAATGCTCTCTAATCCCTCTCAAGTTAGATATTAATTTACAAATCTATTGCTTCTGCGTGTTGCATAGTATTCCATTGTGTGAATACACCATAATTTCTTAATCCATTCAATTGTGGTTGGACATCTGGGCTGTTTCCATGTTCTTTTGATGGTGAATAACGCTGCTGTGAACATTGGTGTACAAGTCTCCTTTTGTGCTTCAGTTCTCATTTTCTTAGGGTATATTCCAAGCAGTGGTATTGCTGGGTCATATGGAATTTCTCTATGTTCAGCTTTTTTGAGGAAGCCTGAGTGCTTATTCTTAACCCACCTACCTCTTCAGTGGGGGGTTCAGGCACAGATTCAAGCCAGAGTTGTCAGATATTTTATGATTTTTTTTAGAAGCTTAGAAATATAATGTTTATATGAAATAAAATTTGAATGTGCAGGTTCATCATTAAAACTTGGCAGTGTTATGAGAATTGAACACACAGCATGAGTTTAAACCACTCACACAGGCTGGATTTGATGTCAGACTTCTGTTTTAAACAGTATGCCAATGGTTGAGGACTAGGTGGTCAGCCTCCGGGCAGCCAATTGGAAAGGCAAGGGGGAGGAAACTTCCTTCACTGTCCCCATGTCTCTGTCTGTGAGCTTCTTTCCTGTCCCCCTCCCCCAGCCTTCCAATCTCAGCTGTCACCTCCTCCAGGAAGCCCTGTTTGACCCAGCTGTGTAAACCCTTGTTCTTCTCCTCCTATCCCCCACCCCAGCAGCCTCCACACTCTCTCAGCTGTCTGACAGTGGACAGACCCTGAGCGAGGACAGCGGGGTAGATGCTGGCGAGGCAGAGGCCAGGGTACCTGGCCGAGGCAAACAGACGGCCTCCACCAAAAGCAGAAGCAGCAAGGACCTGCCTCGGAACGAGAGGACCACAGAGGGAGCCGCCAAGCCGGTGAGCCACGGGGTGGGGAGTGGGGGTGACCTAGAGGCCAGGAACAAGGAGGTGAAGCAAACAGGTTTCATTCAGTTTGGCCTGTGACCACCAGAGGAGATCACATCACTGGAGGTATTAAAGTCCTGAGAAGGACACTGGATTAGGAGTCAGAAGGTCCTGTTTAAGTCCCAGTTTGCCACTAACCCTGGGTAACTGAGAGATTGGCTTGGTAACCTTTAAGGTTCCTTCCATTTTTGAGTGATGTGCTGGCTGAAATGTTTTTGGCATCACCCAGCCAGCTAAGGGAAGCCCCTTAACTTCCCAAGCCTTAGGGGTTTTTATTGTAAAGATTAAGATGAGGAGCCCTGGGAGGAAGATGGGTCAACACTGAGCCACTAACCGAAAGGATGGAAGTTCAAATCTATACAGAGACTTTGAGGGACAAAGACTGGGTTATCTGCTCATATCAAGATTGTAGCCTATAAAACCCTATGGGACAGAGCAACTGGTCTGTGGAGTCCATGAGTTGGAAGTGGACATGGCAGATCCTAATGCCATAGAGCTCAGGACTCCCGGCCTGGCATGCTCTAGGCTCTCAGCCTCGTGGGACTGGTGTCCAGGCCCTGTTGACCCGGTGGTGTGCCATGGCCCCACCCAGGTCTGTGGTCTAGCTTGTGTGCCAGCATAGCCTCACCATGGCCTTCTCCTCACGCCCACAGCCTGGACTCCTGGAGCCTACGTCCACTCTAGTCCGTGTGAAGAAGAGTGCGGCCACCCTGGGCATCGCCATCGAGGGTGGCGCCAACACCCGCCAGCCTCTGCCGAGGATTGTCACGATTCAGGTGTGTCCTGTGGGTCTGGCTTTACCATAACCCTGAGACTCTCACTCAGCATCGCCAGAACCCCTGGAGGTGACATGGCCTGACTCCCAGGTGAGTTGAGGCCAGGTGGGCCTGTCCCTCGTCAGCCATGTGCTCTGTGTCTCGCCCCTGCAGAGAGGCGGCTCGGCCCACAACTGTGGGCAGCTCAAGGTGGGCCACGTGATCCTGGAAGTGAACGGCCTGACACTTCGGGGCAAGGAGCACCGGGAGGCTGCCCGCATCATTGCCGAGGCCTTCAAGACCAAGGAGCGCGACTACATTGACTTTCTGGTCACCGAGTTCAATGTGATGCTCTAGAGGCTGAGGCCCTGCCCAAGGGCCTCCACTACTGCCCAGCCCTTGGCCCTGGTCCCTCCTTCCTCCCGACACTGGCAGGCTCCATGAGGGGCTGCACAGCCAGGGCAGCAGGAAGTCATCCCTCCACTCCACCACGGCCCACTGGACCAGACCAGGGGAGGAGAGGGCTGGGTGGGGCAAACAGAAGGCCAGGTCAGGATCTTGTGCCACACCGGGTATACTGTAGGCTCTCAGTCCACGTGTGGGTTATGAGAAGTGAAGGGCAGAGGGCTGTGTCTCAGCATGTCCAGGGGAGCCTGCCAGGGCCTGTTTGGGCTGGATGGTGGCGACCCCCCTGCTCCCCTCACTAGCTGGGACTCAGTCCGCTCTGGACACCTGAGCCTTTGGAGTGAGGTCACAGTGAGAATTCGTGGACTCAGCCCCCAGCTGAGGGGAGCACCTTGCAAGACCTTTAGTGCCACAACAAAGCATCAAGCACCTCCCCATTCACACCCCCCATTCTGGCTCCTCATATTCGCCCATAATATTTATTATTTATTTCCCTCTTCACCCTGGAAACCTCCAAGCCCTATCCCTCCCCAACCCAGAAACCCTCAGCCTGTCCCAGAGGCCTTGCCGGTGACCAGCAGTGTCGCAGCGTCAGTGTATTTATATACAGAGCTTACGACTTTAATTTTTCAATAAAGAAATCTGAACAAGGTTAGGGGTCGGCCTCCTTTGTGGCTAGGGTGTTGCTTGTGGGATGGGCCTGACAATTCGGGGTACTAAGAGAGGTAGGACGGATGGAGACACGCAGAGTGTCACATATCACCATCCTCTACTCAGGCCCCCACACTCAGTCTGGGGTGCTCAGTGGGCACCCAAGGACTCCGGAGTTACACCCACATCTTGGAACAACTAACTTGAAGTTTTGAGGGGAAAACTTAAGGATGTGCACACAATACTTGCACAGGTAAATACTGGGCCAAAACATTTTTTTCTCTTTTAATTTTTTTTTTAAATTTTATTATTTTGTGTGTGTGTGTGTGTGTGCGCGCGCGCGCGTGCGTGCACCATCAGATCTGACCGGTACAGGAGGAGATTGCCTCTCCTTCTCCAGCAGAGCATCTGGTAGATTTGAACTGCACGCCTCTGGGATTGCAGTGCAGCTTTTTGCCACTAGGCCACCTGAGCTCCCTTTAAAGATTTTTTAAAAATATTTTTGATTGGATCCTTGGCAGCTGGCTTCTGAAATCACACAAGGGACGCGGGACAGGAAAGAGGAGGAATTTGGGCCAGGGAAAGACTTCAGGCCACGTCCTGCAGAGGGCGCTTTGGGCTGCTTGGGGGGGAGGCACCTGGAGTATTAATTACCTGTCACCACTTAGCACAAAACTTGAGGAGGGAGGAGTTATACTGTGTCCCTGAGGAAACAAAGCTGTTCCATCGCCCTCTGAAGGTGTAGGTTGTTAGAAACAAAAGCATATGGTGGTGGGAAGGGTGGTGGTGGTGGTGAACTGATCTAAGACATCGATGCCAGGCCCTGGGGCCTGTTTTCTTCTGCATCCAGGTTTTCTCTGGATGATGAGAAGTTTGAGAAGCCTTGCCTTAGCCAGCCCTGTGCTCAAGGCATTGCTGGAAGTAACCTGGGAAGCAACTGATTCAGGCCTTGCCCTTGATCCTGCTCTTAGCTGTTTGCCCTCCCTGACCTGTGCAGACCACTTAATGTCAGCATCATGGAATGCTCTGGACCTCTAAGCAGCCAGTACCTCTGTATACACCATTCCCTCCACCCCCATAGGGGCTTTCTCTCCGGATCCTCTGCAAGGAATGCCCCTCCTGACTGTAGGAAGAGTTTGACAGGGCCCCAGAATCCTGAGGTCAGACTCTAGTTCAGATCCTATGTGAGTCTTGGGCAAATTATTTCACTTCTCTGAATCCCAGGTATTTACCTATAGAATGGGGGTATTGTCAATTACTTCCAATTGGAATTGAGATGAGAGATATGGGCTACAACCCTCAAAGCCTTAGGGAGATAACTATGACTGAGATGAACATGAACAAAGAGCCTTCTGGTAGGGATTACAATTCAGTATAAAACAAAAATCCTCACCTGGACCAGTAACCTCATGATAAATGGAGAGAAGATTGAAGTAGTCAAGGATTTCAGTGGGTCTACAATCAAAACCCATAGAAGCAGCAGGCAAGGAAATCAAAGGGCAAATTACATTGAACAAATCTGCAGAAGACCTCTAAAACTTAAAGATGCTACTTTGGCCTAGTAGCAAGAAGCTGTGCTGCAATCTTGAAGGCACACAGTTTGAGAACACCAGCTGCTCCACAGAAGAAGGATGGACAGTCTTCTCCCGTGCGATTAACTGCTTCTGAAAACCCACTGGAAGATAGCTATGGGTCGGTTCGAACTTGCTGGTACGCAACAACAACTTTGAAGACTAGGGAGCTCTGGTGTCATAGTGGCGAGAAACTGCACTGCAATCCCAAAAATATGCGGTTCAAATCTTTCAGCAGCTCCACAGATAAAGGATGGGCAGTCTCCTTCCCTGTGATTTACTGCCTCTGGAAACCTGCTGGAGGGTCAGCTGGGAGCTGGTTCTCACTTGATGGTACTCAGCCACAACTTTGAGGATTTAGGTGCCTGTTCTAAGCCAGTCACTTTTGTATAATCTAAAAAAGCAAACAAACATCACAAAACAAAACCAGAAAAACAACTGGAACATCTGACCAACAGAGAACTGCCAGATGTATGAGACAGGTTTAGAAGAGGCTGTGGCACTAGGGAAATTATAGCTAATATTAGATGGATCTTAGCTGAAAGCAGAGAGTACCAGCAGAATGCCTATCTGTGTTTCATTGACCGCAAAGGCATTTGACTGTGTGGAGGATAACAAATTTTGGCTAACCTTGAGAAGAATGGGAATCCCAGAACACTTAATTGTGCTCATGTGAAACCTATACTTGGACCAAGAGGAGGCAGTCATCAGAACAGAGCAAGGAAACACTGCATGGTTCAAGATCAGGAAAAGTGTACACCAGGGATGCATCCTATCTCCATACCTTTGCAATCTATATGGAGGACAGATCATTTGGGAAACTAGATTTTATGAGGAGGAATGTGGCATTAGGATTGGAGAAAGACTTATCAACAACCTACATTATGCCTATGACAGAATCTTGCTTGCCAAAACTAAGGAGGACCTGAAGCATTTGCTGCTGAAGGTCAAGAACTGTAATCTTAAAGGGATGGAAGCTCAACATCAAGAAAACAAATTCTCATCATTGTGCCAATTGGCAGCATTATGACAAATGGAAATAAGATTGAAATTGTTAACAGCTTCAGCTTGCTTGGTTCCACAGTCAACACTCTTGATACCAGCAGACAGGAAGTCAGAAGATGAATTGCATTGGGAAAATTTGCTGTCAAAGACCTCCCGAGTACTGAAGAGCAACAATATTAATCTAGAGACTAAGGTGCACCTGTTCTAACCCATGATCTTGGCAATTACTTGCTATGCATCAGAGAGCAGGACAATGACTTAAGGATGACAGATTGATGCCTTTGAGTCATGATACTAGAGAAGAGTATTCAACATATCATGGACTGTTAAGAGAACAAATAGATCTGTCATGGAGAGGGGGAAACCAGGCTGCTCCTTGGGGGTAAGGATTCTAAAGCTCTGTCTCACATACTTTGGGCATGTAGCCAGGAAGGACCAGTTTTTGGAGAAGGATATCATTCTGGAAGGGTGGAGGGAAGAAGACCCTGGTTCAGATGGATTGATTCAGTGATGGGTAATGGGGGTAGGTATGTTTGAGAGAATGAAATTGGCTCAAGAGCAGGGTTCAGAGCTGTTGTACACAGGGTCAGTCGCAGGTGATTCGGCAATGCAGAACAATTCCAAGCCATGCTATTTTCAATTGCCTTGTATGCATATAAAATTTAGACAAAGAACAATGAAGACTGAAGTAGAATCAATGCCTTTGAATTGTGTTAGTGAAGAATATTGACTGTAGCATCAATTGCCAAAAGAACAATCAAATCTTTCTCAGAAAAAGTGCAGCTAGGCTACTCCTTCAGGTGATAATGTTGAGACTTCATTTCATTCACTTTGGACATGTTATCAAGAGGGATTAATTAGTCTCTGGAGAAGTGCATTGTGTTTGTTAAAACAGATGCATGAAATAGTAAGACTATGAGATGGGATGGCATCATGGTTGCAGCTGTGGGATCAAACAGTTTTGCTTGTGAGGATGTAACGAGCAGGCGTTGATTCTGTCATATGTAAGGTGCTGTGAGTTGGAACTGACTTGACATCTAACAGCAGGTGTGAATGCCACACCTTCAAAGCTCCATGTCTTTTGCACTTCCTTAATAGAATAGGGCTTCCTTCTGTCACTGGTTCATACTGAATTCTAGGCCAATCACTGGTCTACTCTGTAGCCCAAGGGGTGATTGCTGACTGCCCGCAAGACTTGACCTAGCCATCTCCCAGTGTGGTCCAGCACCCCCAACCACCTCAGGGAACAGAGAACCTCAACAGCAGCTGCTTACACAGCCCTGCATGTTTGTACTCTTGAATTAGTAGGACAAGAATGAGGTTTTGGAACTGTGCCTTCTGGAATTCCTGGGTAACTCCAGGGCCTAACTTCATTGGGTATGAGGGCCCCACTCCCTGTCGAGTGTTAGGTTGTGTTTTGGTGTTGGGGTTGGGTTTGTGTTGTTGTGTGTTTTTTTTTTAATTAATTGTCTCCCTGTGGAATTTTAAGCCTAAAGAAAATTTCTTGGTAAGTGAGCTTAGAAAAAATCAATAGCTGTCCCACATCATACAACTATGAATGGTAAAGGGCAAGTTTGGACCCATGACTGCTCTCACAACAAGAATTCCCTGAACAAGCATGTGTCCTGTTGCTTTTTGAGGGGACTCAACACGCTGGACCATGCTAGCCTTGAATACTGGCTGGGGAGGGTGGTCAGAAGTCGGTCCAGAGCACATGCCCCTGTGTCCTTGAAGAGGACATCAGGGATAGGTAGGGTTGCAGCCAGAGGGTTATAGTGTCCACTCCTCTCCACTGCTGAAGATCCCTTTCCAAACTTCAGTTTCCCCTTTTGTTCCAGGGTCTCTCACACATGACTACTACAAAACACAGCTGCAGGGGGCATACTTCGGGGGGGGGGGGGCTGGGCCATTCCTGCCTTGACATTCTAGAGCCAGAGCTGGACAAGATGAAGGCAGGAAGAGAGTGTTTTTGGTTCCTCGGGTCCTAGGCCTGTCTAAACATGTGTTGACTTGGCCCTAAATCACTGTTTGGAAGAAAGTAGTTGAGGGACAGGGTTGCCTCAAAGGGAGTGTGGGGAGCAAGGCACAGCTCACAATCTATACTTCGGATGCACCCAATTCCTGCTTGGCTTGCCTGTGTGACCTTGGACAAGCCACTAATTCTCTCTGAGCCACTGTTTCCCCATCTTTTAAAGTGAGGGGTAATGTTAACCTAATTTGTAGGTTATTTTAAGGTCTTAGACCAGAATAGGCAGGCAACTTCAGTGATGAAGCCCTGCTGCTGCTTGATTGCTTTTAGATACTCATAGGGAGTGACCTAGGGTCTGCAGGACAGAAAGAGCTATATCTGTCAGAAGAAAAGAGAAAGGGCTTCAACATATCTCCATGAGGGCAGATAAGTAATTTCTCTTTCCCAAGACTAAAGACTCTCCTGAGTAATAAGGTTAAAAGAGATACTCTTTAAATGGTGGTGGTTATTCTTGTCAGGTGCCAGTGAGTCAACTACGACTCATAGTGACTCTATGAACAACAGATCTGAACCCTGCCTTTCCTGTGCCATCTCAATAATCTCTGATATGTTCAAATCCATTGTTAACAGTGACTGTGCAAACCCATCTTGTTGAAGTTCTTGACTGGTCCCTCCTGACAAAATGCTCGAAGTATGTGAGGTGAAGTTTTACCGTCCTTCTCTCTAAGGAGCACCATGGTTGCCCTTTTGCCAAAACTGATTTATTCTTTTGGCAGATGCTTTATTACCAGATTCTTTATTACCAGATGCTCCACTGGAGAAGGAGGGGAAATCTCCAGTGCCAGTCGGATCTGATTCAATGTACACAAAAAGAGAAATAAATAAAAATTAAAACAACGAAATTTGCTCTTCTTTTGGCAGTTCTTGGCATATTCTGTAAGTAATTTTCTCCAACTCCACAATTTAAAGGCATCGACATTTTCTGTCATCCTTATTCATCATGCAACTTTCAAATGCATAGGAAGCAATTGAAAATTCTATGGCTTAGACCAGGCACACCTTAGTCTTTAAACTCACATCCTTGCTCTTTAGCACTTTGGAGAGGTCCTTGACAGCAAATTTTCCCAGTGCGACAGATCTTCTGATTTCTTAACTGCTGTTGCCATGAGCGTTGATTGTGGAACCAAGTAAATGAGTCCTATTTCTTTATTTGAGACTTCACTATTCTATTTATTTCCCTTGGAAATTCCATGCGGTAGGACTGGCCAACCCTATTTGCCTTCAGTTCAGTGGCAGCAAGTGTTAGAATGAAGTGAGTGGCCAGGCCAGGTTAACCCTCAGTGTTACCTGCCTATAAGGTGTACTTTTACTCCAGACAGTGGACTGTTTCCGACCTGTATCTACTAAAAGAACAATAGAATCAGTCTCCAGCAAAACCAGAAAGTTCCTTAGAAGCCAACATGACAAGACTTCGTTTTCCTTACTTTGAAAAATGCAAAGTAATTGGTCATCAATCACTAGGTCAATCACTAGACAAGAACATTATATTTCACAAAGTCCAACTCAGATTCATTGCTGTAGAGGCAGAACCTCGTCTCATAGCTGACTGGTTGGTTTCTGAGGCTGTAAATCCAGAGAGGAGACTGCCCATCTTCTGAAGGAGTTTCTAGTGGATTCCAACCACCATAGAGGTGTGTCCTGGAATTAACAAAACAACTTCCTACAGGCAAGGCCATAAATAGCGATAGCAAAAAGCAACCCTCCATGTGGATAGACAACGTGCTCAAATATATCAACAATGGTGAGGGTGACGTAGGACAGGGGACCAGAACCCTGTCGCTCATTCACAGGTGAGGTGGTCATAACTCTAGGCTGATTAACAACTACCAAATCATTGTAGGACCTTAGGTAAATTCTTGTCCGTGGGGCTATAGACTAGAATATGCATGAGAGTTAGCGTAAAAGCACTCAGCTGCTAACCAAAAAGCTGGCACTTGGCACCCACCCATCATCGGCTCTGTGGGGGAAATACCAGCTGATCTGTTCCCCATAAAGGTCGCAGACTAAAAAACCCTTTGGGTGGTTCTGCTCTGTCACATGGAGTCACTGTGAGTCAGAATCGACTTGTTGGCACCCCAAATCTAGCATCACAGGATAGGATGAAGCATAATAAGAGTTTATAATAGTGCCTGACACATAAGCTCACAAGAAATGTTTGCTATTATTACTGTCATGAACAGTGAATTCTGGCTGTATTTTGTAATTTATTCCTTTCTGCAGCTCTATGCAATCTGCACAAATGTCTTGTCCTCTAGGCATTATGTCTTCCTGCTGAAGTCGCAGCCGCCTGGATCCGGGATTTTCAGTCCTGGATCTAGGGAGCCCGCTCCCCAGCTTTCGAGTCTCTGAGGGCGGGCCCCAGGCGTCTGCCTCCCTACGATTGGTGGGTCTGCTTGAGGCCACGCCCTAGGGTAGCTCCGAACCAATCACTGGAGGGTTTTGAGAATAAACCAGAGAAGTGCCCGCCCTGCCCCACACCCGGATTGGAGGTGGTGATTTGCTCGACTCCAGGAAACAAAACCACCCGCGCGGTGCTGCCAGCAGGTGAGAGGCGCTGGGGGGGTTGGTGGTGGGTTCGGGGCTTCCTGGCCCCTGCATTGGTCGCAGTTTTTCTGTCCCGGCGGTGGACCATAGAGTAGACAGAATGGATGGGGCTGCACTCCAACAGGGCGGCGCCGTTCTCGGTCTCTCCCACGTGGAAGCCCCACGCGTTACAGGACAGAGACTGGTCATCATGTCCGAATGGAGGGAGCCCTGGACGCGCGATCGGGGTCCAGACAGGCGCTGCTTCCTCCTGCCTCAGTCTCCACCTCCGTGCAACGGGGGGGGGGGGGGCGTTGGCTTTTTCTTTCTCCAGTTGCGTCTGGTGGCAGGGCTTGGAGGGGTCCCCAAGGGAATCTGGGGGTGGTCCTTGGCGGGACTCTGTGTTTGGGCTGAAGGCGTGGCCCGGGTTGCTGTAGTTACCCGGGGAGGTGGGGCTCCCTCGTCCGGGGATTTGTATGAGGTTCGCTCTCCCAGCAACAACCCTCACAACCTAGAGCCTCTGAAGCCAGAGCCTTCCCGCGACATCAAAAGCAAGTTTCTTTTCCCCTTTTTGGCTGGGGGAAGGGGGACTAGAGCAAGAGCCAGAGTGGGGTTGGGAAGCTCCGACGGTGGTCAGAACAAGAACGAGCTGTAGAAATAAAGTCAGTCTCTCCCCGCTGCCTACTTAAGGAGACTGACTCAGAGAGGAGGCTCTGCTCGCCCAAGGGCGCACAGCAGGGCCTTGGCACAGCCTGCGGTTCCCCGGGGTGATGGGCGATGGGCGATGGGCGCGCGGGCAGACCCTGGCCTCTTGCTGTGCGACCTTGAGTCAGGAAATTCTTCCGACTCTTCTTGGCTTTAGTTGAAAAAAAAAATGACAGAACGGCGCGGTTTATTTCCTACGTTTAAAACCCCTCTGCTTCTGAATGAGAAAGTTGGAAAGAAAAGTAGTTGATAGCAAGCCTGAGTTATTTGGAACTGAGAAGAGAAGCCGAGACCGACTGTGATGAAAAGAGACATTGTACCTGTCCTCTAGGACAGCACAAGAAGAAATGGGTTGACACTGAAGCATGAAGGAATGAGGTTAGACGCATACAGGGACGTCCTAAGAGATTTCTCCTTTCCCCAGGAACTTACTCCGAAGTTGATATTTTTAATATTTTTATTTTTTAAGTTTATATATATTT
>NW_006399842.1:12044296-12061614 GCF_000299155.1 Elephantulus edwardii
TCTACTGATGCTTGCCTTGTGACCTAGAATGTGATCTATTCTAGAGAATGTTCCATGCACTTTGGAGAAGAAGGTATACTGTGCTTTTTTGGGGTGCATTAGTCTATAGATATCTATGAGGTCAAGTTGGTTTATTGTGTGATTTAATTCTTCAGTATCTCTGTTGAGTTAGGTTCTTGGTCATCACAATTACATCAATTTGTTTTCACACTATTGCCATGGATTAAATATTATTGATGTATCCAGTCTGTAGATGAAAAGGCTAAAAATCAGAGAGGTTCAGTCACTTACCTAAGATCACACAGCTCTTATTGGAACTAGCTGGTTCTTACCTTGGGATGGTGGTGTAGTGTGATGCAGATTGTGCTGCAAGTAGAAAAGTTGGTGGTTTGAATCCACAGGAGAAAGATGGACAATTCCTCTGGTAAAGATTAACAGCCTAGCCCCGAAATTCTTGTGGAGACAGAACTGACTTGAGAACAGTGGGTTTTGTTTGTTTTACCCTGGATATTTAGCACTGCGCTGGCTTTGCCTTACGATGAGATGACGGTACATATTTCTTTCCAGTGCTATATTAGGTGGTAACTTGAATTCAACCCTCTTGAAGATATTTATACTATGAAAATGAGCGAATGCTACATTTGTTTGTTTTTAAGAAAACTTGTTTGTTTTTAGGAAAGCTGCATGTAAAAGGTGTTGGGTATGAAAAGCTTCCTTCTGCTGCCAGGAGTTGGGGAGTTCTTGGCACTTGGGGGAGTTCTAAACTTTACAGCAACTCCCCTGCTCCCTTTTGGCTAGAGTGTGGGATTGAGGAGGAAACCATTATGAGATAAGACTTGTAGTCTGCAGTATGAGTTGTTCAATGCAGCAGGCTTGTGGCTTGGAAACAGGTCACTGTGCGCCTGATTCTGGGCCAAAATATCCAGCCTTTAACCTGAACCTAATGGGAGTCAATGATGGATGGTCTTGAAGCAAGGGTGCCATAGGGATGAGGATAAAGCAGTCAGCATTTGAAGACCAAGAAGAGGCTACTGCTATTGCCCAGGGGACTCAGGAGGCGGCTGACAGTAGCACCTCTTTGTGAAGCACCTGCTTTATGTGAATGCCTTATTCCATTGCTTTGCACAAATTCCTGAGGGGAACATTGGCCTTTGGTCAATAGATGAGGACCTCACAAGGTTTGGAAATGTATCTAAGCTTGCTGTTGTTGTTAATGTTGTTATGTTCTATAGTGTCACCTGTGACTCATAGAGATCCTAGGTACATTAGTTCTGAAACTTGCCCTATCCTCAGCCAATCTCACCATCTCTGCCAGACCTAATTCCATTTCTCCAGTTACTTAGTCAATGCATCACTTCCTAGGTTTTCATTTCCTGTGCTTTCCCTCCACCCTTCCAAGCATGATGTCCCTCTCTAAGGACTGGTCATTGTCCCTAGCAAATTTGAACTGAGGTCTAGTTCTGTCCTCACAGCTTTCATTAACCCATTGGTACTTTCTCTTCCCCATCCTACAGTCCCATCTTGCCTCTTGTCTTCTTTGACAAGTGTCTGTCAATCTGCAGGCCTGTTGCCTGTGAGACTCCCTGCTGTCAGGGCTTCTTACTCCAGGTAAACCTGGAGACAGGGGGGCCTGATCACTTGGGGTTGCCCAAGTCTTCCCACTGAACCTTTTTAAGGTGAGGGGATGAGATATAGGCCAGAATGGGATGCTCAGCTATTATCCCTCTTGGGTTTCTGGGACCACAACCAAGGGTCAAGAAAGAGGAGGGACCTAGAGTCCAAAAGGCTATACTCAGTTCCCTAAGGAAGGGATTCTCTTAGAGGATATTTGTGGGCAGAAGTCCAACTCCACCCCTAATGTGCTGTGTTACTATAAATTTCTCTGGGATCGTATTAGAAATCTGATTATGAGAGTCCAGTCAGTCAACGCATACTATACCCAAAACATTTAAGAATGGCTGGGACTAGGTGAGCCAACAATATGGAGTTACCAAACAATATCACTACTACGTCATGTAAGTAAACTCCTGCTGATGATGATCCAAAAACAATTGAAACAGTACATTGACAGAAAACTGCCAGTTCAAGTTAGATTTAAAAGAGGCTGTGACACCAGGGATATCACTGCTGATATCCGCTGCTTCTTGGCCGAAAGCAGAGAACACCAGAAGAATGTCTATTGTGTTCCATTGACTATGCGTAGGGATTTGACTACATGGATCATAACAAATCATTGCTAACATTGAGAAGAATGTGAATCCCGCAACACTTAGTTGTGCTCATGTGAAACCTATACCTAAACCAGGAGGCTGTTGTCCAAAAAGAGCAACGAAAGACTGCCTGGTTTAAAATAGAGAAAGGTATGTGTCCAGACTGTGTCCTTTCTTCATATGTATTCAATATGAAAGCAAATTATTATCAGAAGCTGGGCTTTATGAAGAGTAATGTGACATCAGAGTCAAATTGATCAGGAAAATTTATCAGTCATCTGCATTATGCAGGGGACACAACTTTGTTGAAAGGGAGAAAGGCTTGAGGCACTTATTGAAGAAGCTAAAAGACTACAGCCTTCAATATAGATTACACATCAACATAAAGAAAACAAAATTCCTCATCACTGGGCTAAAACGCAACATCATAATAGATGAAGAAGGTTTGAAATGGTTCATTACTTCATCTTGCTTGGATCCACAATCAACACCCTTGACAATAGCAGTGAGAAAATTAAAAGACATGTTGCATCGGGGAAATCTGCTGTCAAGGTGCTGAGAATCTGCAATGTCATTTTAAAGACCACAGTGCACTTGATTCCAAGCCATGATATTTTCAATTGATTTCTTTCTTTCTGCAAGTTCGACAGTGAACAAGGATGACAGAAGAAGAACCAATGCCTTCGGGTTGGAGAAAAGTACTGAATATCCCACGGACTGCCGAAGAAGCAAACAAGTATGTCTTGAAGAAGGTGCAGCCAGGGTGCTTCTTAGAGGCAAGGACGATAATAGTTCATCTCACATACTCTGACATGCTGTTAGGAGGGTCCATTCCTTGGAAAAAGGCATCATGGAAAGGTGTAGGCTCAGTGAAAGAGAGGAAGATCTCAGCAAGGCAGTTTGACACAACAGCTGTGGCTGTGGGCTCAGGTATCTCCAGGACAATGAGGACGGTGCAGGATAGGGCCGAGCTCAGTCTACTGTTCATGGACTTGCTATGAATCGTGGTCGACTGCACAGTACCCAACAAAAGCAACAAGACTAGATGCTGACTCTTTGTGAGTTTTTTGTGGACCAATATGTGGCACAGAGCTGTGTATTAATAGCAAGTAGTATCCGTCCAGACTTTATGCATGGGAGGAGAAGGTCAGTGATGGAAGGACAGTATGTCACAGGATGTCAGAATTGCACTTATTGGAGTTCTAACTCACTGTCTGCTCTGCAGAATGAAGATGAGGCGGTCTGCTTCTATAAAGATTGTACCCCTAGAAATTCTATGGGAAAGTTCTACTCTGCTCTGTGAATCCGAATTGGTGCCGTAGAAATGGGCATGGTTGAAGAATAGTAAGCATTCATTTTTTTTCTCTTAAAAACAACTCTTATTTTCATGAAAGGCACACAAGCAAAAGGAAAGTAAAATTGTGTATAAGTGTACCACTCGGTGACAATTGTTGTAAACATTTTAGTGTGTACTTCTCTCTGCTGTACTTTTATTTCTTCCTTTTTTTCCTGCCTCTTGTATATTTAGCTCAAGGTTTTACCTCTCTAATTGGCTCAAGCTAGATATATAATATTTTTTAGCTGGCTTGTTCACTTAGCACATGAACAATTTTTACATCATTTCATATTCTTCTACTGCATGACTGTTAATGGTTGGATAATGTTCCCTGGAGTAGAAATATAATTTATGTCAGTGATCTCCAGCTATTGGACCTTGAGGTGTTTTCTATCCTTTGACCTACTACACAGGTTCAGTCAGGAGGTAATTGAGATTGTATTCTCTTCAATCAGTCAGTTTGGTTCAAGTCCAGCTTCCTCATCTGTAAAATGGACATAATAATTCTTACATCCTTGTATTGGTGTGAGGCTTAAATAATATCCACATCCATGGGAAGGCCTTTATAGGGAACTTGACACACAAAGCACACTCAGCAAAGGTTTGCTGCTGGTCACGCAGATGCCTGAGGGTGCAAACAGTTCATTTGCTTGACTGTTAGCTGCTCAACTGCTAATAGAAATGTTGGAGGTACAAACCCACTCAGTTGCCTTGCAAGAAAAGCCTGGCAATTTACTACTGAAAAAAAAAAATCAGCTTTTGAAAGCTCCGTGGAACACAGCTCTGCTCTGGCATCCTGGGGTCCCCATGAGTCAGCGTGGTGGAATCTGCTGCCAGTTGCGTTTAGTGATGCGTTTCTGGCACACGCATTGTTTTATTTGTTTGGCTTTGGTGTTTTTTTTAAATCATACTGATAAATATTTATTTTATTATTGTGATTTTAGTGAAAGTTTACAGAAAGGGTGGGTTTTCATATGTATGCCTTTTTAAAAACACTCTTTATTGAGCATTAATTTACGTGTGTGTATGTCTACACAGTCCTCATAACCCTTGTTTCTGGTATTTTACGAAAGCTTGACTCTCCTTACCTGTTGGGGGTGAGGGCACAATTTCTAGCCAGGTTTGGGATTGCAGGGAAGAGAGTCAGAGAAGAGGCAGAATTTCTCTACTTGGAAGGATTCTCTGTGAATGTGTGTGAGATAGAAAAAGAGAGAGGGGGAGGAGGGGGAGGGAGAGAGAGAAGGCTGACATTGCGGCTGATCCTGGGAAAGCGACTGAATCAGGAGAGTTAGCTCAGTTGTGCAGGGGCCAGGTCACATCACTGTTTCCTCAACACCATTTGCTAAAGAGCAGTTGTTCAGTCCCAGGTACCACAGTCTCATGTATCATCCCAAGGACCCTGCAAAGTCAGTATTATTGTCCTCATTTACAGATACATTCACTCCTTTACTCATTACACTTGAGTCAGCTCATGGCTGACCCTCCAGCAGATGTTCAGAGGCTATAAATCACAAGGGAGGAGATAGTCCCTCTATTTCCTGTAGAGCAGCTGGTAGATTTGAACTTTCTACCAGATGATACAACCTTGCTTTTCCAAACTGAGGTACAAGCCTACTGAAGCATTTGCTACAGAAGATCAAGGACTGCAGATTGACTGTAGATTGAAGCTTAACATCAAGACAAAGATTCTTACCACTGGGCCAATAGCACTCTGATAGATAGAAATTGAGGTTGTTAACAATTTCAACTTGCTCAGCTCCACAATTAATACTCTTGGCACCAGCAGCCAGGAAATTAAAAAATAAACTGCATTGAGAAAATCTGCTGTCAAGAACCTCTCCAGAGTACTGAAGAACAATGATGTCCCTCTAGAGAATAAGGTGTGCCTGATCCAGGCCTTGGTCTTTGGAATTAATTACTTGCTATGTCTCAGACAGCTGGACATTGACTAAGGATGACAAAAAAAGAATTGATGCTTTTGAGTTGTGGTGCTGGAAAAGAGTATTGAACATACTGTGGACTGCCAAGAGAACTAATAGGTCTGTCTTAGGGTGAAACACAGTTTCTCCTTGGAGGCTAGGATATTGAAGCTGTCTCACATACTTTGGCATGTGGCCAGGGGGGATCCAGTCCTTGGAGAAGGACATCATACTTGGAAGGGTGGACCATCATACTTGGAAGGAGAGGAAGACCCCATGAAGTGATTGACGCGATAACTGGGGCAATAGGGTAGGCGTGTCAGAGTCAATGAAACTGGCTCAAGATAGAGCAGGGTTCAGAGCTGTTGTACATAGGGTAGCTATAAGTTGCAGGTGACTCAGTGGCATATAACAAGACCTCTTGGTTGACAATGCAGCTCCCTACCCACTAGGCCACAAAAGCTCCCTCATTTACTGATAAAGCATATAGAATTCAGAGAAATTAAACTTTACACGGGACCACACAGCTCTCAAGGAAGAACCTAAAATTTGTACTCTCAGGCCCTGTGCCTTGCGGCCATCTGTCATTACAACATATCTGCCTTGTTGGGACAATTACAGTCAGATAATTCAGGAAGTTAAGTGCTAGAGGAACCCTCAGGGATGGTCTATTAAGGCTCCACATTCCAGGACTCAGAGAGAGAAGGTACTTGTCCAGGGTCACTCATCACCTAAGTGCAGGACTCAGGTGAGAACTTGGGTCCCCAGCTTCTCAGGCCAGGGTTCCAGGCGTTCTTTTTGGTCCAATCTGGAAATCCTCTGCCGGCCTCACCCCAGGCTCCTTGTGGACTTTGGTCTTAGGGATGAAAATCAATAAGCTGAGCATAAAAGAGTGAAGACCTTAGAGTGTGCTTTCATTTCCTTCCGGTGACGGGAAAGGCAGGAGCCCATGAAAGGGCCTTCAACCTGGGTTCTGCACCCTGATTTTTCAATGGTTGACTAACGTGGTGGACTGTTGCATACTAAGTATCAAAGCATCTTGTGGGGACCCAGTGTGAAAGTCCAGGCCTTTTCCTGTCAACACGTGATTCCATTACGAACTGTGAGACAAGCCCCCAGCTGCATGGAAGATCCCCCTAAAAGTCCCCAGATGGTATGCTTGACGACTCATCTTAAGGTTAATGATTTAAATTCACCTGAAGACACCACAGAAGCAAGTCCTGGTAACCTACTTCTGAAAGTTCCGTCTTGAAAACAAACTCCATGGAACAGCTTTATTCTGCATATCTGGGTTACCAAGGATCAGAATCAACTCATGGTAGCTGCTTGCTGGTCTAAATAAAAGGTCTGTCCTTTAAGAGGAGCTCAGTAATGATGAGGAGGGGAAGGAGAGGGCATTTGAGTACAGGGACCATGGGAGGGTGGGTGAGAAAAGGCCACTGTGGTGTTAGCATGTCATGGACCAGGGGATGAAGGGAACAAATGGCTGAAGACTTGCTGGGCTCCCATGGGAAGGGCTGACAGAGCTATCTACCTGTGGGCATGCCACCAAGTGAGGGTGCTCAAGCCCTAGCAGTGGGACCAGGGTGGATTTTTAAAAAAATTTTTTATTATCTTTAATGAAAATTTACAGAGACTTTGGATTTCTATTCATTCATTGTTATACTTTTCTCCATGCCCACCCTTCCCCCACAGTATACTCTTCTCTTTGAAAAGTAAAAGAAAAATTCTACAAAACTGTTCTACAATCCCTCCCCCCAGGTCCACTCCACTATGCAGCCTTCATTCTGGACTCCTGTCATGACAATAATACTTAATCACATATCCCTTTTAAACAGTTTTCTCCCTCATCTGTTTTCAATGCAGCATACATTATTTATCCCATCTTTCTGAGTCTCCCCCTAGCCCCGATGTCAGTCCTGTTTTACAACAGTGGAACTATGCAGTATTTGTCCCTGTGTGACTGAGATATTTCACTCAGCATAGTGTCCTCCAGGGTCACCCATTTTGAATAATATTACATGAGTTCCTTGGTTTTCAATGCAGCATAGTATTCCATTGTGTGAATATACCACAGTTTCTCTATCCATTCGTTTGTTGTTGGGCACTTAGGTTATTTCCAACTCCTTCCTATTGTGAATAAAGCCACGATAAACATGGGTGTGCATATATCTGCTTGGGTGTCAGTTATGGTCTCTTTGGGGTATATTCCCAGAAGAGGAATTTCTGGGTCAAATGGTACCTCTATTTGCACCTTTTTTGAGAAAGCGCCATACCACCTTCCACAGTGGTAGCAGCACCATGTTACACTTCCACCAACAGTGAATAAGTGTTCCAGTTTCTCCACAACCTCGCCAGCATTTGTTACTTGCTGTTCTGTTAAATTTTGCTATTCTTACTGGGGTGAGGTGATATCTCATAGTTGTTTTGTAGGGTGGATTTTTGTAGGATCACTGAGAACCAGTCTCTTGCCCTCTCTGGACCTCAGTTTTCTCCCTTATACAATTGAACAGTATACCTGCCCTGCCTATTTTTCAAGGCCATTATTCTTAAGCATCTTCTCTTATGAAAGACAAGCAATCACTTTGGAAAACAGGCTCTGTGTGGGACCTCATGAAGTCAGAGCTCCATGAATTGCAATTTGTAGGTAATCAGCTCCACTCCTGTTTTGTGTGCAGGTAATAATTATCTCTGCAGGATGCGACAGCCTCAGCACTGAGCTTGGTCATTAAGAACTGAGTCTTTATGTGTGAGTCTCTCTCCTCCACTCACTAGCTCTGTGACCTTGGACTGATTATCTGGGCTCTTGAGAACTCTATATATGCAGCAGAAGGTCACACCATCCTTGCTGGGCTTGTGGGAGTGACTCGATCCAGGATGAGGTGGCTGCCGAAATTCAATCTATCTTCCAGCACATATCTGTTGTACTTACACTGTGTGTCAAGAGATGTGTGTCAGGGCTGTATCATTTCTCTGCATCTAGTCAGTCTGTTTGCTGAGCAAATAACTCAGAGAAACTAAACTATATAAAGAAGAATGTGGCGCCGGGATTGGAGGAAGACTCGTCAAAGTCAAGGAGGCATGTTGGCCAGGTTTATAGAGTGTACTGGCAGGGGTGTGTGTGTGTGTCGGGGGGGGGTTTCTTAGTGTTAGGCAATTACCCTTAAAGATGGGCTTGGGGTTGGAGGCGGTGTGGGGGTGGGGGTAGCCATAGGGCTTGCCCAGCAGACAGCCACCTGGTTTTGATGGCAGCCTTGACAGGGTTAATGACTGGGGAGGGAGAGTGAGTGACAGAGTGTCAGAGAAGCCCGCCTCTCACACAATAGCCCACATGGTCCCCAGAGCTGGCAGGGTGCAAGTTCCTTAGGGTTTGGCTCTGCTCCCCGTTGATTGAACCCCTCCACCAACAAGATGTGTGTAACAATGAGGGTGGGGCTGGAGGGGTGGGGTGGTGAGGGCATCTGGCACTGCCTCTTCTGAGTTGGCATTGGGAAAGTTTATGTGGCCAGTCATTCAGCTGACGCATCTTTCAGCCCCACACTGTGCACCAGCCTGGTAGAGGCACTTATGCGCATCATCACATGTTGATCATAAAACTTTAAAAGCTCAAACTCATTGCCGTTGATTGGAGCCAGCTCATAACTGACCCCCTAGTTTTCAGAGGCTGTAAAGTGCATGAGATGAGATGAGATCGTCCATCTCTCTGACTGCAGAGCAGCTGGTGGATTCGAGCTACCTGCCTTTGGGTTTCAGTGCAATTCCTTCCCCACCACGCCCCCAGAGCTCCCTGATGATATGATAGTTCAATCAATAACATGCTCAGCAGTTTGCAGACATTATGTCTTTGACTCTCAACGGAAGTCCTATGAGTGGCTTTTTATCCATATTTTCCAGATGAAGAAACTGAGGCTTAGAGAGCTGACCCCCAACAGTCATAAGAGGTAGAGTTGGGATCTGAACTCAGCTCCAAGTCAGATGCCAATGTTCGTGTACTTTCTTCTACGTTAGGATCACTCAGAGGTGGTTTTTTTGCAATATATATTTCTCTGTGTGTGTGTGTTCTTTTTTTCTGATTCACAATCTCCAGATCACAACTGATATCAGAGTTGGGAGCTAGAGGAAACTAATTCACCCCACGCCCACCCCTTGGTTCACTCAGCTCTGGGTCCACAAGCCTTACTGTTCTCAGGGCAGGGCCAGCTCCTCACTGTGGGCCTTTGTACTTGCCCTTCTGTGACATGGTGTCTCTCATCCCTCCTCATGACTCCCATAAGCTTCTCTTCTTTCTGGTTTCTTATTTGAATGTCACCTTCTCAAAGAGACCTCAACCAGCCAGTCATCCTGCTCACAGACAAGCTTCAGGTCACTCCTCATCTATCGCCTCACCTCCCTCACCATCCCCCCACTCCAGCAAAGTGGCAGGAAGTGCCCTAGTACATTACTTTCCATGCCCAAGGGTGCCTCCCAAGGTCCATACAGCTCTGCTGCATACAGTCCATCAACTTTTAAGACCGCTGATGTTCAGAGACAGATTCTGCTGTCTGGGGTGAGACCTGGATTCTCAGTTTAGCAAAAGCGCCTAGGATGTGGTTAACCATCCAGTCCTCCTCTGTTCTCTTCACTCCTCTCTCCTTAAGGTTACAAACCTGTTTGTTTAGTACCTGCTGGTGTAGAGTGGGGGCTTTGTCTATCTTACTGCCATCATATTCTTAGCACCTTGAAAAGCACTGGCCCACAGTTGGTATTGTTGTGTGCTGTCGAGTCAGAACCAACCCAGAGCGGGCCCACCAGTGGGTTTTCAGAGGCAGTTAATCACACAGGAAGAGACCGCTCATCCCTCTCTTGTGAAGCAGTTTAGCATCTTCCAAAGCACTGGCTCACAGTAAGAGCTCAAGAATTACCTGCTGACTGAGTGAACAGGAGGCTTGAGAAAAGACAGTGTCCCCCTTGGGATAAAGCTATTTTCTGCCCTCAAATGAGCACTGCAAGGAAGTTTTCACGACAGGAAAAATTCACCTGAATGGCCTATTTCCATCCTTCATGCTGCTTAGAAAATCACCATGTGGCTGCATGCTCATGAGACAGCTGGGACAGTGAATGGACGGTAGGAATGAGTGCAGCCTTCTTGAGATGTGAATAGACAGGTAAGAGGACAGGAGTTGGAAAGGCACCTGGCTAACATGCAGTCTGAGCTCCCATTACACAGATGAGCTCTCGGCCCAGCGAGGGTAGGCGCCTGGCTAAGGTCATGCCACAGTTGGGAAGGCCTCAAGGGTAGGGACTACGTCAAGGCAAAGGCCTCAGTGGTTGAGAACATAACCGAGGACTGAGCACAAATGGCCGCTTGCCAGGTCGGCATGCTGTGTGACCTTGGCCGTGCCTCTGACATTCTTCGGGAATCAATCTCCTCATCTGTAGAGGATCTCAGCCACGCTGGTCGCAAGCCCTGATGTGGCACATTCCCATGCTGAGGGGGCTACAAGGGGTTAAGCTCCTTCAGCTCTCACTCAGCACACAGACAGACCCCCTCCTTCTGAGAAACACTTGTAGGAAATCAGGCTGGGCGCTTCCTGCCTCCTCCTCTTGAGGCGGGGCGGGAGAGGTGGGGAGCGATGCTTGTCTGTGGGCTGCAGCTCGGGCTGGCAGAGCGGCCTGGAGGCGAGCCAGGGCGCGATGGAGGCAGGGGGCTCCCCAGGTTTGGAACAAAGACCTTGAGCCTGGGCTGGCCTGATGGTGGTGGAGTCGTTGGAACGAGGTAAGGGAACAGAGGAGGAGGTCAGGCCCTCTGTCCCCTGGACCAGCCAGTCACAGACTCTGGGACTGTCCGAGGGCAGTAGGACCAGCCCAGCCAGGAAGTCACAGCTGCGGCAGCTGTATGGCTTCTTTCCTGGTTTAGGGGAGCCCAGCCTTGGGACAGGAGGGAGTTTTAAGAGGGTTTTATGTTTTGTCAAACCACAGAACCACTTAGAATCCAGCTCTGGCCCGGGTCTGATCTGTGGGTGAGCCTGGGCTCCTCTCTGGCCTTGCAGTCCCTATCTGCTTTTGGAAAGTTATTCTCAGGGCTGTTAAAGGGCCTCAGAGATGATGCAGGGTGGGGATCAGGCCGAGAGGCAGCAGTCATGGTCCCCAGGAAGCAGTGGGCCCTATGTGCACCCTGGAGCCTTGGAGAGGAGCTGGGACATTCCAGGACTAGAGACACAGCTCAGCTTTATAGGCGGGCAGGACCAGAGGATGCAGTAAGCGGCCACTTCCCGCAGTCTCTTATTCTGCTGAAGTCAGGAGAGGGCTTGATGCGTCGGTATAAAGCTAGTTTCTCTGGGACTGGTAGAAAGCCTCATAAAAATGAGATCTGTGCCCCATGAGTGGTCAGGGAGGGAGGCTGAGTGCGAGACCCAGCAGCAGCCTGGCCTTTTTAAGGGTCTTCATATGGAGGAAGGGGTCTGTCTTCCCTGGCCTCCCACCCCCACCAGCCTGACAGCCTTTTTTTCAGAGTCCTGAGCCCTGGGTTGAATTCCCGGGCTGAACTTCCTGGCTGCAAGGTCTTGTAAAAGCTCCCTCCTCTTGCACCCCAGTTTCCTCATCTGGGAGAATGGGTGGGGGTGGGACACAGACAGCCCTGGCTGCATGGGTAGATGCTTCAGGAGACATAGTGGGTACAGAAGTGAGCTGCTCGACTTCTGTTAGCTGAGGAAGATGGGGCCTGGGGAGGTTCTGGGTTATTCTGAGAAATTGAGCTACAAAGAGATGGGTCTCTGGTTTGGGAAATGCTGAGGGGATATAGAGAAATGTGGTGGGGGTGGCCGGCGAGAGGGACTTTGCCCAGTCAGAAAACGAGAGAATGAAGCCTCAGCCTAAAGGGGTGCCACTGGGGTTAGCCCCAGTTCATGTGTCTGGAGCCCTCACCAAGACCCTGTCTTGCTGTCCTTTTGAAGGCCAGCGCAGGACAGCTCTGGGCTCTTTGGCCTTCAAGGCCCTGCTCCCCTTCTGACAACTTCTGATCGCATCCTTAGGCCTTTGCTGACAACTTCTGATCGCATCCTTAGGCCTTTGCCTGTGCTGTTCCCTGTGCCTGCAATGCCCCCTTATTCTTCTCATTGGAATTTCTGTCATCGTGAGCCCAGCACAATATGTCTTCCTTCAGTAGCCCTTCTGTGGTTGTACACCCCTGCTTTAGAACTCTTACTCATTTCTTTTTTCATTATGTCTTCTGTGATACCTAGTATTTGGTAGGAAGCCACAGGTTTCTTTTTACTATCATTTTAAAGTGATTTTTGTCTGGGTAGCACAAACAGTTCAGCACTCCATGACTATCCAAAAGGTTGATAGTTCAAACCTCCTCAGAGGCTCCTCAGAAGACAGGTTTGATGATCTGCTTCGGAAAGGCCGCAGCCTGGAAAACCCTCTGGGACAGCTCTGTCTTACACATGTGGGGTCACCATGAGTCAGAATCCACTAAAGAAAGCATCCACAAGGTGTGTAGTGTATGTGTGACTTTGAAATGTAATCTCAGAGAGGAGGGAGGGCTACAGTTGTAAGCTGTTGCCCTGAGGAACCAATGGAGTCAACTAGGAATCTTATTTAGCCCACTCCGTCTGTTCTGGTGTTCTCTTGAGTAAGGTGTTGCTCTGCCAACCTAAAGGCACTGGGTTCGAATCCACCAGCTACTTCCTGTTAGAAAGATGAGCAATCTCCTTATATCTCATTTACAGCCTCTGAAAACTCGCTAGAGGGTAGAGTGTCGACTATTCCCTCTAGTCAGCACATAAGGACATCTACTCCCAGCAAGCAGGGCAAGACCCTCTGATGGTAGCAAGAGGAGGTGGCATTTCTCCCATTTTGTTGTTGTTGTTGTTGTGTATGGTAGAGTAGGAACCAACACATAGCTTACCCTCTGGCAGGTTTTCAGAGGTGGTAAATGGTTCGGGAGGAGATTGCCCATCTTTCTCCCGCAGAGCAGCTGATGGATTTGAACGACATACTTTTGCATTGACAGCGCAATTCCTTACCACTTAACCACCAGAGAGGACAGTTTAAGCCCAGAGAGGCCAAAAGAGAAGCCAGCCGCCCAGCCTTGTTCTCTCACACAGCAGCCCAGGGAGCTGTCTTCTTACCCAGGCGGGCATGAGGCTCACACATCAAGTGTTTGACAACTGACTAGTGTTTTATTTGTTAGTGTGCCAGGCTAGTCCATGGCACCACGGCCTGTGGCTCTTATGGAAGGCACAGCAAGAGGCCTTGCTCGGGAAAGGCTCACAGATCTCACGGAGGGGCCTTTGCAAAACTCCAGCCCATGACCGCAGCCGCCTCTGACGTGCAGCTTCCCCTGGTCACAGTGAGTTTTCTGCCATGATTGTGTCACCCCAGGCGACAGGATGTTCCCCTTTGTGCACCCAGAGGCTTTTGTGATTGGCCAGGCTGGACTGTGGCTTTGCTTGAAAAAAAAATCCTTAAAAATGTTTAAAAACCACACGCCTCTCAGGTTCCTTCCTGGTCGAGGTTTCAGAACGAATAACAACCGTTCAGCCCAGCACACCTGCCAACACCACAGGGAAGGGGGTCCAGGGAGCGTCAAAGGCAGGGCCCTGATTCCAAATGCAGATTCCAGGCCCATCCCAGAGCCACATTTCAGATAGATCCAGAAATGTGAATTCTTAGAAGGCTCTTCTTTTGTCTTTTTTATTTTTCCCAAATATTACTTACTTTGTTGTTTTTGAGACTACACGCAGTAAAGCAAACACTAATTAAGTAAGCTTCTATGTGTATGATTTTGTGACGATAATAATTACATTTGAGTTGTGCAGCCATGTTTGTCCCCCTTTTCTAAATTGTTCCTCTCTTATAAACTCACTGCACTCACTGCGCTCAAAAGTTTTTATCTACTCTTTCAATCTTCTCTTATCATTTTGATACTAAATAGTTCTTAAAAAAACATAATTCTCAATGCAGATTTTTTCAACTAATTAAATCTTTGTTCAGTTTTAAGATGAATTTAACAATTATTTTTGGTTTAAAGGCACGGTAGTACTTTCAGGAACTAATCCACCCTTTGTGACTCCAGAATCAATGAGAATTAGAAATTCTGTTCTGAGTTTCTCCCCCTTTTGATCAGAATTTATTCAAGGAATCACTGATTTTTGTACATTCATGGTAGCTGGGCACCATCCAGTTTTGGTCTCATGGCAAAGGAGACAGTTGTTCAGAAAGCAGTTAGCCACATATTTCATACCCTCCTCCTCTTCTTCACTTGCCTTCCTCCTTTGTTGCTCCAGGTGAATAGAGGCCAATTGTTGTGCGTTGAATGACCACTTGTAAACTTTTTTTTATTATTAAATTTTATTAGTTTTAATGAACATTTACAGGGATTTTGGATTTTCATTCCTTCATTGCTGCACCATTCTCTCTACCCTCCTCCCCAGTTTGTTCTTCTTCCCCCGCCATCCGAATGTCTGTTTTAATTGTCCAATTGCCATAGTGCTTGTCAAAGTCAGTTCTGATTAATCTCCTTTGTCAGTGTGTCCTTTGCCATTCCCTATCACTCCTCCCTGAGAGAGATTTCACCGATTCATAAGGAAAAGGGGATGGCGTATTCTCTTAGCTACTTCCTGCTGAAAAGGGACGCTGTGGGTTTCAGGGTGAAGATCTTCTCTCACTACTCTAAAGGGCCCCTTTGGCAGTAGGAAACACATAGACATTATGGAGATTGATTTTGGAATTTAGATGCACTGTTATTAATTGTGCTTAGCCGTACATGTTCATATCCTTGAAGATGTATCATGGGGGTGTTGCAACCTGGAAGACACAAATTTAACTAACAAGTTATAAGTACATGAGTCAAAAATTATGGAAAAGTAAAAGAAAAGATTCTTCCATTGTTTTACAAACCCTCCCCCAGGTCCACTCCACCATGTAGCCATCGCTCTAGACTCCTGTGATGGCAGAAATACCTAGTCACATATCTCTTTTAAACAGTTTTCTCCCTCCTCTGTTTCAGTGCAGTATACATTATTGAACCCGTCTTACTCAGTCTCTCCCCAACCCCGAGGTTAGTCCCATTCTACAACAGTGGCATCATGTAATATTTGTCCTTTTGTGACTGGGACATTTCACTCAGCATAATGTTCTCCAGAGTCAACCATTTTGAATAATATTGCATGAGTTCCTTGTTTTTCAATGCAGCATAGTATTCCATTATGCGAATATACCACAGCTTCTCTAGCCATTCGTTTGTTGATGGGCACTTAGGTTGTTTCCAACTCCTTGCTATTGTGAACAAAGCTGCAATAAACATGGGTGTGCATATATCTGCTTGGATGTCAGCTATGGTCTCTTCAGGGTATATTCCCAGTAGTGGAATTGCTGGGTCAAATGGTATCTCTACTTGCAACTTTTTGAGAAAGCGCCATACTGCTTTCCATAGGGGTTGCACCATTTTACACTCCCACCAACAGTGAATCAGGGTTCCAGTTTCTCCACAACCTCGCCAGCATTTGTTGCTTGCTGTTCTGTTAAATTTTGCTATTTTGACTGGGGTGAGATGATATCTCATAGTTGTTTTAATTTGCATGTCTCTTAGGGCTAGGGATTTTGAGCATTTCTTCATGTGTTTGTTAGCCATCTGAATGTCGTCTCCGGTGAAGTGCCTGTTCATATCCTGTGCCCATTTTTCTATTGGATTATTTACCTTTATCTTGTTGTGGTGCACTTGTAAACTTTTAAGATGCCAGGTTCTTGGAGAGAGAACAGACACTAGTTAATTGGGCAAATTAGCTGGAATGTCCCATGAAACCATGACCTTAATTCTCCAAACCAAGAAACCAAATCCCATGAAGCCTTTGGTTATATGTAAATAGCCTCAGCACTATTTTTTTTTGTCATTGTAAACCACATAACTTCTTTCCATATGAACTTTTGACTGGTTAACAACTTATTATAGTTATGATAATCAGTTGTGCAGTCTTATCCTTAATCAGCACAACTAACTTTCTTATCACTATTAACCTCCCTTCCTCCCTACTTCTCTTCCTGTATAACCATTCATCAACTTAGGTCTTTATACATTTGCCTTTTCTTGCCTTTTTCTGTAAAGTGAGGTCATACAGTATTTGGCCTTTCTTGATTGACTTATCTTGTTCAGCATGATGTCTCCAAGCTCCATCTATACTGTAGTATGTTCCGGAACTCTATTTCTGCCTCTGCCTGAGTTGTATTCCATTGAATGTGTCTACTGCATTCTGTCTATCCATTTATCTGTTGGTGGATGTTTAGGTTGTTTCCATTTTGACTATGGTGAATCATGCTACAATGAACGTCAGTGTCTAAGTCTCAGTTTGAATCTCTGTTTTCAAGTGTTTGTGGTGTATGCCCAGGAGTGGAATTTCTGGGTCATGTGGTAGTTTCTGCTTTCAGTTTTTTGAGAAACCACGACACTATTTTCCACAATGGTTGTACCTTTTTACGTTCCCAGCTTCAGCATTTGCTACTTTCAGTATTACTATTATTACTTTAAAAAAAAATCTTAGCCATCATGCTTGGAAAATGAAGAGGCAATAGAAGAGACAAGACTCTCAACAAGATGAATTGATGCAGCAGTGGGCTCAAGCAGGTCAGAGGTGGTGAGAACAGTACAGACAGGATAAGACAGGATTCAGATCTGTTGTTCATAGGGTTACTGTGTGTTGTAGTCAACTGGACAGCACCTAACAACAGCAACAATACAGCATCCTTTTTGGAGTCAAATGGTATGTTATTATGGTTTAATTGGCATCTCTTTAAGAACTAATGATGCTGCGCATCTTTTCATGTGCTTAATCCTCTTTAGGGAAAGTCTGCTGTTAGGGACCTCTCTAAAGTACT
>NW_006399842.1:12062049-12076254 GCF_000299155.1 Elephantulus edwardii
GGGATGGGAGTGTCAGAGACAGTGCGATTGGCACAGGACAGAGCGGAGTTTAGGGCTGTTGTACATAGGGTCGCTATGAGTCGCAAACGACTCGATGGCGCATAACAACAACAACAACAATGAAATGTCTGTTCAAGTTTGTTGCCCAGTTTATGATTTGGTATTTGCTTTTTATTAATTGGCAAATTATATTTTGGTTATTAGATATATTTTTATTGGATGTATTGTTTCTGAAACTAGTATCCTAGCTGGAAGCTTGTCTTTTCAATGGTTTTGATGTGAATCCTCCTACTGTTGCCTTTAAATGAACAAAGCTTTACATTTATATAAAAAGCACTTATTTGTATTTTGTTATTTGTGCATTAGTTGTTATATTAGTTAATCCATTGTTGAATGATAACCAAGACATAATTGTCCCTGTGTGCTCTTTTAAGAGTTTTATGGTTTTAGTTTACCCATATAGGTACTTGACCATTTTTAATGATTTTGTATATGAGGAAAGAGGAATTTTTTTAATAAATGGTGTTGAAAAAATTCATCTTTCCTCATCAAATGGATTTAGCACCTTTGTAAAAACGAATATAAATTGAATATAGGTGGGTGACTTATTTCTGAATTCTCGATACTATTACATTGGTCTATGTATGCATCTATTACCAGAATAGTACAGACTGTTTCTATTACAGTAGCTCTATAGTATGTTTTAAAATTAGGATATGTGAATCCTCCTACTTTGTTCATCTTTTTCACCATTGTTTTACCTATTTGGGGTAAGAGGCCTTTCCATATAAAGTTTTTATATAAAATTCATGTAAAGGATTTTATATGCTTGTTTGTTTTTTTAATTTCTGTAAAGAAAACTGCTGTTGGAATCTTAATTAGGATTAGGTTAAAACTAGATTACTTTGGGTAATATTATTGACAACTCAACAATATTTTGTCTTTGAATCCATGAACATGGGATATCTTTCCATTTATTTAAGTTTACTTTGGTCTTTTTCAGCAGTGTTTTATAGTTTTCGTAGTCTAAATTCTTCATCTCCCTGGTTAGGTTTATTCCTAAGTGATTCATTCTCCTAGATGCTATTATAAATAGAATTGTTTCTATAAGTTTTCTTTCTGTTTTCTCATTACAGCTATAGGGGAATCCAGCTAATTTCCATTTGCTGACCTTTACCCTGAAACTTTGCTGAATTCCTCTGTTAGCTCCAGAAGTTTTCTTGTGGCTACTGAGATTTTTATCTATGTAGTATTGGATAATCCACGAATAGTAGTAATTTTGTTTCTTCTCTTCCAATCTGGACACTGTTCATTTTCTTTTCTTAGAGGATTCTTAAAGGACGCTTGGTGGCACAGAGGCTAAGTGCTCAGCTGCTTACTAAAAGCTTGGGATTGCAACACACCCAGTGGCTCCACAGTAGAAAGACCTGGCAACCTGATCTCGTAAAGATTACATTGTAGGAAATCCTGTGGGGCATTTAAAACTCAGCCACCATGAGTCAGAATCAACTTAGTGGCACCCAAGTACAGCAGCTGCATCAGAAGAAGCTTGCGGGCTTTCCAGTTAAGAGCCAAAGCAGGACCTCACTGAAGGGTACAGCCCTCTGAGGGACACAGGATTGGAATTTATATTTAAAATATCCTTTGCCATCACATCCTCACAATTTTTATTTTCCCTTGTATATTTATAATACCTGCAGCATACTGGCTAAGTTATGCATGTGAGCATATGAACAAACATGTTTTTATTGATGGACAGTTGGGTGATGAAGCAATTTGAAGTGAGTCCAGATTGACAGTTCCAAATCTGACTAATCTTGGCCGAACGGCTAGCCCCTGTTATCATTTCCCTAAGACCTTGCCTGTTTGGTGTGAGGGCAAACGGAGAACAAGCGTGCACATTACATGGGGTGCGGACTGTGCACGGGAAGCAGCACAGGGTGACCTGGAGGAAATTCTAGTACTCACATTTGGAGGGGACTGAGCTGGAGATGGGGGAGAGGAGAGGAAGGAAGCCACAGAGCCCCTGTTCAAGGAGCAGGCGTTGTTCACTGATGGTAGAGATGCTGTTCTGCATTCTTGCTTCAACCCTTAACAAGCCAGCTAACCATTCCCTGGGGAACTTTCTGTCAAGAAATAGTTGACTGCTGAGTATCTTAATAAATCAAGGCTCCTGATTGGGATCTGACTTCTCATGAGGCTGAAACACAGATGTGCCCAAGGATGCCTGAAGTTGGAGAAACTAGAGATTGGCCTTCCGCTGCACACTGCCCTGTCCACTGTGTGACTTTGAACTGGAGAACCAGGCCTTTGCATGTGCTCACCTGGAAGCACTTGCTGAGCTAACCCGCTGAGGGTCTCTGAGACTTCCCAGACTGACTGAGTCTCCTGGGGTTTGTGTGCTCCAGACCTGGGCTCTGTGCTTGGCACAGAGGCAACTGGGGAATGTCTGAAGTAGCAGGATGCGGGAAAGAGGAAGATAAAGGAAAGAAAGAACATAGAAGGCAGGCTGGAGTCCTTCCTCTGCTGTGAGGACCTCTGTGACCCTTCTTCCCTGTTTTTATTCATTTTCTCCCAGTAGTCAAAGTGACGCTTCTAAGCTGTACCTCTGATACCTGAAGCACCAGCATCACCTCTCAAACCCTGGCATGTACTTCCAACTCCTAAACAAGACCCAAGTGGCCTCTGGGTCTGCCTACCACCTCTCCTTCCCCACACTCTGTTGTCTGTATCACCCAGCCTTTGTCCTAAGTATCATAGCCATTGGGAAGCCACTTCCATATCCAGGAAAGCACTTCCTACTTTGACACTGTGTCCACACTCTTCCCTGTGCCTTGGAATGCTGCTCTTTTCCTACCCGCCCCCACCCCCCAACTCCCTGTCTGAACTGTTGCTGCTGGAGGTCAAGGAAGGCTCTCAAGGAAGTGATTTCTAAAGTGGGGCCTTCCCTGATTTCCTAGTCGTCTTGGGCCCCAGTCCAGTGTTGGCCCATCACCTCTCATGTTGATCTGCAGTTGCCTGGTTATTTTCCCACCTTCCTCCAGCTGTAAATTCTAATGAGAGCAAGGCCCGTGTCTCAGACCCATGCCTGCCACATAGTAACACCGTGACATGGACTGAACGCTGACCTGTGTCGGCCACAAGGCTCTTTACCCTATACCTCAGGGAATTTTATAAAACCTTTGAAGGAGAGAAGACCCCTTACCCCAGTTTTACTCATAAAGATAGTGAAAGCCATGTGGCTTGCCCAAGGTTGAACCTAGAGCTGGCTAATCCCAGAGTCCCTGTGGTAACTTTTGGTTCTGAATAAAACAGAGGACTTGAAGATTAATGCTATCCCTCGATTGTGTCCCCAACAGGCCCCATACAGGATGGCGGACACTGAGAGAAGCCAGGTGTGACGCTTGTGCCTGCAGCATCAGCTCTATCTCCTGAGGATGAAGTGGCCCAGGTGAAGCACAGGCCAGGCCCAATGGCCAGCTCGGGGACTGAGGTCCACTGGGCTGAGCCGGGCCTGGAGAAGGGGCCCCAGCGGCGGCGGCGGCGCTGGGCCTGGGCTGAGAAGAAGGATACTGATGGGATTGGTCCCCACGCATGGGCAGAAGAAGGGCCCTTTCCCAGTGCTACCAGCCCTGAGCTGCTGGAGGACTTCCGCCTGGCCCAGCAGCGTCTGCCTTCTCTGGAGTGGGACCCACAGGCTGGTGGACAGCAGGACTCTGAATGCGGAGCGTCTGCAGAAGAGGGTAAAACTGGCTTCTCGCCCCCAGTGAGGGCCCTCAGCCTTGCCACACCGCCTCGTACCCCTCCACCCATACCTCACTGACTTGTGGAGGGAGGTGCTTTAAATGTTTTTAAATTAAAATCTATAATTTAAATTTTAAATGAAAAAGTTTCTAAAATTAGTATTCTGATTTAATATAAATAAAAATTGAAATATTAAAAGTTTATGATAATACAGTTCACTGTAGACAAATCAGCAAAAAACTGGGTGAAATTAAAAATTCTTTATCATCTCACCTACTCCTCTAAACCATTCTATTGCCTTGTGTGTGCATAGACAAATGTAACATAAAATGGGAAGAGTATTCCACACATTCTATTGGAACCTGCCTTTTTGTGTTAGTTATCTTAATGGACATGATCATTTGACACGCTGTCTGATATTCTCTAGCAAGTTATTCCTGGCAGTTGTGTAGAATTCTATTCCATTGTGTAGCTGTGCTATGATTCATTAAGCCAGTGTCCTACAACTGGACATTGAGGTACTGTCTAGTTTTTTATATTGCAATTTTACATTCTGTAATGTATTTTGCAATATCAAAATGCAATAATTTCCTTGCCAATTTGAGTTAGATAGGCTGTGCCCATTTCTAAGAATTTTTAAAACCCCATTGACCAATGGGGAAATTGGCATTCCTTGCTTCATGCAATAACTGTGTTCCCTTTGTGTTGTAAGCAGCATGGATGAAAACCCTAGTTTCACTTGGCAACGCTATGCCTCTCTGAATCTCACTCTTCCCACCTGTGAAATGGGAATAACAGTTCTGACCTGGAAGGCTGTGCTGGCTTAATCACCTAAGGTGATTAAAAGTGTAGAGCACTGAGAATGAAGGAACTTTGTGTGTGGTCGCTGTTGTCCTGAGATAATGAATGAAGCCCCTCTCTGAAGTGATTCTCACAAACAGGAAGGCCCTGTGTGGAAGGAACAGAAGCTGTCACCATGTCAGTTTGAGCTGCCACAGCTGCCCATTCAGGAACTATTTCCAAGCTCTCCCTCAGGGAGGACGTCTCCAGCTCTGAGAACTGGCAAAGTTGAAAGAGCAGAGGCGTGTCTCCTGGGGGTTCAGGTGGTAACCCCTCTGCTGTGATGTATCAGCTCTACCACATCCTATGCCTTCCTGTGTGCCAGGCACAGGCTAGCAGGACTCAGGCCTTATCTCCTACCTCCTCCACCATCCGCCAGGTAGCAGAAACTAGTATTAAGCCTGATAAAGGACACTGAGGCTTTGAGTGGTATAATTTGCCCATGACCACCCAGTGAGGGATCAGACATCCGTAGCTATAAAGTCCCTGCTCATCACTCCACTTTACCACCTCCGGTAGCAAAGACACATTTGCCTCTAAGATATAAATTCTAGGTCCACGGCTACTCTTAGCTGCCGTGTGATCTTCGGGATGTTGCTGAACTTCTCGAGGCTTCAGTTGTGCTGCTATAAATGAGGGACTGCTGAAGGCAGCAGGGGCGGGGTGGTGGTAGGAGGTTTTAGAGTAGAGGGATGTAGGGGCTTCAGCTGTGAGGGGAACAGCATGGAGGAGCAGAGAGTGATGCAAGGTTTATTATGAAGGCAAATCTGGGCAGAGTGGAGAATCTGTGTCTTATGAAACCTTGAGTATGTCCTAGAGGCTGACTTGGTGTCTTAGAACAGAAAAGGTGCTTAAGATACATTGACTGTATGAATGATGGAGGAGTGGACAGGCTATGTATGGATGAGTGGATTAGTGAATGAAGAGGTAGGTGGATAGCTGAAGGATGGATGGATGGATGGACGAGTGGGTGGACAGATAGGTAAATGGATGGATGGATGGATGGAGAGATGGGTGGATAGGTGACATAGGAGTGAATAGGTAAAATAAGTAGATGGATGGGTGGATGAAAACAGATGGTTTTAATTGGCTGAGTGAGTAGTCTGGTGGATGACTGCTATGTATCTATTTTGGGGGAGTTTTGCAGATTTTATCTCCCTCACTTCCTTATTTTCTATTTTTCATTCAGTCAGGTGCAAATATTGTAGAGCACTTCCTATGCAAATACAAGGGTGAACTGAAATAGTGTCCTTGCCCTCATCCTAATGATGATGACAAATACTAATGGGAAAAAGCCACATAAATAAATGGAATTCTGCAGCTGTGATAGTGTCATAAAGTCAGAGACATTCAGTTGTAAGGCAGCTTATAATAAAGAGGGTTTGACTTAGGAAGAGCGGAGAGGACTTCCTTCGCGAGGTAAAGATCAAGCTAATGCATAAAGTGCAAGTAAGTGGTAAGTAGGCAAAGGGAGGGCATGAGTCTTCCAGCAGAGGATCTGAATGTGTAAGGTCTGTGGTGAGAGAACATGCTGTGTGCACGATGTGGCTGGAATGAGATGTATAGAGAAATTAACCAGAGCACTAATTAGGATCAGAATGGCAGGTACCTGAGGTCCATATCAAAGGGCCAGCTCTTAACCCTGGAACAGTTGGAAGATATCAACATGTTGTAAAGTGTAGGAGCAGGAGGGGAAGGAGAAGAGCTAGACAGGTGGCTAGGTGACAACTACAGTGTTAAATGTTGGTTTGAGCAGTGGTGCTGGGGGTAGTGGTGGATGATGGTGATAGTGGTGGTGGATGAGGGATAGACTTTAGAACAGTAGGTGATTCTGAGAGGTAGGTACAAGGTAAACCTGAAAGGATCAAGTGACAAGTTGGATAGCTCTTGGGTTTCTGGCTTGTACAACTGGATGAGATTATCTTGCCATTGCTGAGATGGGGAACACTGGAGGGTCGGGGTCGGGGTGCACTGGGATTTTTGCCTTACCACAGGATGAGTAAATGTCCAGAGATGTGAAAGAAATTAAGAACGGTCATGTAACAAGTCCAGATTTGATATATGACCTGTCTTTCCAGAGATCGAAACAGAAGATGTGGACAGCCCAGAAAGTGCCACTGCCACCTTGCCTCTCTACTGGTTTCCCCAGCAGGAGTCTCCATCAGACATGACTGAAGAAGAGCAGGATGAGAGCCCTCAGGAGGCGGAGGACACTGGAGAGAGCGCCCCAAGGTTGGGGTTTCAGGCGAGTCTCAGCTCAGAAGATGACAGAAGCCCCAGCTCTGCAGCTCTAGGAAAGGGGAAGGTCAGGGGCGCGGTGGCCTCTGACAATGTAGTCAGTGGAGACAAGCTCTCAGAGAATTCTGAGTTCAGCCCATCGGTTGATCTCTGCCCTGCAAGGTCCTGGAGCAGTGGGACAGTGAGCCTCGGCCACCCCAGTGACAGCCTTGATTCTACCTGGGAAGGAGAGACCGATGTCCCCCAGCCCAGTTCCCTGGAAAATTCCTTACCACAGAACCCCAGCCGTCACACCCTAAATCCAGATGACAGAACTAGAGGAAGTGTTGCTCAGGCAACCCCCACAGAATTCCATGGCTCCTCATCACCCCCACCTCAGAGCCTCCCATGTCCCGAAAGTGGATGGAGAGAGACTGCCAGCTTCTCCCACCCTCAGCCCCGAGAAGACCCTTGGAAGCGGACAAAGATACCCCCTAAGCCACTCCCTTCCCGGTTCACTGGTACCCTCACCCCCTTGAATCCTCAGGCTCGGCCTGCCCAGAAGGACAGGCTGCCCAGGCAGAGACCCACTCTGGCTGGCCGCTCTTCCTCTGATGCCTGCAAGTATGGCCGAGGACGGCTGAACTACCCACTCCCAGATTTCTCCAAGGTGGGACCTCGAGTGAGGTTCCCGAAAGATGAGAGCTACCGACCCCCCAAAGCCAAGAGTCACAGCTGGCAGCCTCAGGACCCTGCAAGGCCCTTGATCTTCAAGTCACCAGCAGAGATAGTGCGGGAGGTGTTGCTGAGCAGCGAAGAAGCCCTCGCAGCCAAGGACCCTCCTCCCACCCACCTCATCACCACAGTCCCCCAGGAGTTCCAGACACCAGAACAAGCCACCAAGCTAGTCCACCAGCTCCAGGTAAGCTGGGCTCATTTTTAAGGAGCCAAAAGGTCACAAAGTGCCTCCAATCATCTTGCATTGGAGACTAACTCAGCTGGAGAGGCCTTGGGTCTGGCCGCCTGGTGGAGGGCGGGTTATACCCAGAGTCATGAAGACAGATCCAAGCTCTTTGGTTGAAAGTGGTGATTGCACTAATGTTACAAGGATTTTCCTTTGTTTTGTCTGCTCATAAATTCTACTTATGAAAGTTCAGATAGAAGAAAGAAAATAGTTACAGTGAAGCCCCCTGCATCCAGCACCACGTTTCAACAGTTAGCTGCTTGTCCCAATCTTTCTCATCTTCGGCCTCAATTTTCCTTTCACTCCACTGGAATATTTTGAAGTAGCTTATAGACATCAAATAATTTTGCCCCAGAAAGCATTCACCTGTGGGTGATTTTAGATTAGGACTCTGTTTTAAATGATGCTGTTTTTATTGGGTGCTGTCAGGTCAATTTCAATTCAAGCGACCACGTAAACAACAGATCTGGATCTTGCCTTCTCTTGCACCTTCCTCACAATGTCTGAGCCCATTGTTATAGTCACTGTGCCAGTTAATCATGTTGAGGGGCTTCTTCTCTTTGAATGACCATTGATCCCAGCGTGATGTCTTTTTCCAAGGACTAGCCCCTCCTGCCAACATGCCCAAAGACTGTGAGATGACATTTCACCATCCTTGCTTCTAAAGACAACCCTGGTTTGCATTTCCTCCAAGGCAATTTTTTTTCCATTCTTTTGACAATCCATGGGATATTTTTCTCCAACACCACAATTGCTCCTAAAAATTAGCACCAGGTCCTTAATTTTACCAAGCATCCAATCAGTGCTCAGCACTTCCTATGTGTCTCCTAAATGTGTCTTTCAAGAGCCAAACAAGAACCAGACCTCTGTACTTCTCCAGGCTCTGCTTTTCCTCCAGAATGCTCTTCATCTACACGTTTCTCCTCCATCTCGTTTCTTCCTGTAGTCGCTTAGTTAGGGAGCCTTTGAGGGACAGTGGTTGACACTCAAATGTTGACTGAAAGGTTGCTAGTTTGAACTCACTAGCTATGTCAAGGCTGTGGAGAGATCGAGCTCTTAATCCAATCTCTCCATGAGAAAGACATGGCGGTCTGCTTCTGCAAAGACTTACAGCCTTAGCAACACGCCCAGGGTAGTTCTGCTCCATCCTCCGGGGTTGCTATGAGTTGTAATTGACTCAGTAGCAAAGGATAATCTATTGAGGATACCATGTCTGTGCTGTGGAGTCTCTACCTTCCAGTCTTTGCTGATGCACCTGGGGGTCTCTGTCCCTGTGCCCTGCTGGGCGTGTTTTTCCTGTATGTGGAAGAAGCAGAGCTGGCGGTCTTTTCACCTTGTTTTTAGGAGAGGTTTTCTTCTCGCTCCTGAGCACGGTGCTGGTGGAGATTTTTTGACCAGGGCACTTTTACGAGTGGTCTGTGTGCTTCCCTCAGGAAGCAGTGGCCAGCTGCTGACTTCTCACTGTTGATGGTTATTGTAGACTCAGTCATTCATTTGTGGTGACACAGTGGTAGTATTTAAAGATAGGACTCCACTATCCCTTTGGGATTCTTCTATGTAGCGAAATTCTCCTAGATCAATTATACGGTTATGAAGATATTGCTTATATGGGAAAGATAGAATAAATACTTGATTCTGTCTTTTTTATTTAAATTTGTTTTCCCAATGGTGAGTCAGTTCCCTTCCCTGGTGACCAGAGCCATTTGCCTCTGTATCCTCCATAATGAATTGTCTTCACGAAGCTCTGGTTTATTTAAAATAAGTAGTCTCTCTGAGTTGGTGAAACGATGATATTTGAGTCTCCTGTTTTCCTTCTGCTCACTCATTCATTAAGTGATTGGCTGAATGAGCCAGTCAATCATTCATTAATGATACTTATTAAGCACATACTGGGGACCCTGGGAACAGAACAGTGGGAGAAACAGATGTGAGCATTCCCCAGAGGAACTGGCAGATGGGCAGGAAATCAGACAAATAAAGAAGTCATTCCAGCCCTAGTGATGGGGCCAGGCACCCAGGTAACACAGCCCAGAGGCCTGGGCTCAGTGTGTGACCACGACCATGGAGGAGGGGGTGGTGGGTCAGTTCTGCTGACGCCTCTGACACTCCCAAACCTGGACATGGAAGCCTGAAGGAGTCTGCTCTGCTCCCACCATCAAGCTCTTTCACCTTGAAGAACCCGGCAGTCTTTGGGCCAGGGAGGGGTGGCCTGTAGGGGTCTCTCCCGGTGAGGAGGGGTGTTGTGTGTTGGAGTGTGTGGCCATGTTGCTCTCCATGTCCTGCAGGAGGACTACCACAAGCTCCTCACCAAGTACGCGGAGGCTGAGAACACCATTGACCAGCTGCGCCTCGGGGCCAAGGTACCAGGGCTGGGGGCCTAGAGGTGGGGTGAGCTGGGACTCCAAGGAGGTGACCTTTTACTTTAGTCTTGGAGAGAAGTCTTTTGCATCTTCTGGTGACAGTGGAATTCCAGTGTCTGTTCTACCACAGGGTCCCTCTGACCTTGGAAAACAACCTTACTCTTTCTTGACTCAGTTCTATTACTGCTGATGACCTGTGATGCCCTTGACTCTTACAGTTTCAAAAACTTTCACCTTCTAGATGGGCTCTGGAATAAGGCCACCTGGGCCTGACTCCTGGCTCCGTTGCCAACTAGCTGTGTGATTTCAAGGATGTTACTTGGGCTCTCTGAGCCTCAGAATGCAGCATGATTTCTGCATAGCCTGTGGTTCTTATTTCCTGGATCACATATTTGCATTTCCCAGCTCTGTCTCCCTGACAGGTTTCTCTCTCACTCCTCTAATCAAGTTTCTGAGAGTTCAAGGTAGGGGATAACGGAGGTAAAATCCATTTACACACTCCCTCCACCCGAGAGAGAGTTAGCTGAGCCCTCCCCACTCCTACTCCATCGTGAGAGGAGGCTGTGAATTCTGCATTTGGAACCTTCTGCTTTTCTGGGGTGAGGCAGGAAGTGGGACTTGTTGCAGCCCCTCGTGGCTTCCGGACTGCCTTGCACCCACCCCACTCTTGCCTCATCAGGCAGCCATGGGGGAGGGGGTGGGGAGCTGAGGTGCAGAGATGGGACCTTCCGCAGTCCTCAGCCACTGCCTCTGGGGCCCACACATGCCCACAATCAACTCCCTGGTGCTTATTCTCCTCACACCTCTCTAGAAACACTTCCTGTGAGCTGAGGCAGTCATATTGAGGGAGTGAAAGGGCCCTTGTCCCAGGAGCAGGAGTTCTCCTGCATCCCTATACTTGCAACGTGGGTCTCTTCCCAGCCTGACCTCACCTGGCACATCTGTAACAGAGGTGGGCAAGACCTGCCTCTGGAAGTCAGCAGGCTGGATCCAAAATCTAGTTCATTACATCACAAAGCCAGATCTGTAGGGAGGGGCAGAGGCCACGGAGAAATAAACTGGGCATCTGGTCCAAACTTTTGCTCCCTGACTTGACACCCTGGGGAACTGGGACCCCAGTTATAGAAGCTGCCCAAGGTAACAGAGTGGTCAGTGCAGAAGGCAGCCGGCATCTCCTCCCTCCTTCTTTAAACTGTCAGTGTGTGGAAGGTGCCCTGGTGCAATGCAAGCACTTTGTGTGAGTTCAGGAGCACTGCTTTACAGGTGCTTATGGAAGGCTCCCTGGGTGCCAGGCACGGTGACCAGCACGGGCAGAGTGCTGACATCAGATCTTTCCCATGTGGAGGGAAGCCTGCTGCCTCCTACTGCCTGGGCTGCAGGACCTACGGAGGGCTGTGCACATGCATGTGCATGCAGGCATACCTATGTACGTGTGTGCACGTGTACATACATATGCATGTGTATGAGAAAAGTGGTGGTGATTTGTAGTGGTTCACCCTCTCTGTGGAACAAGGACCCCTTGACCTGAGGATCTCCTCCAGAGGAGAGTATGCACAGTTAAACAAGGCTCTGTGTGTGTATGTGTGTGTGTGTGTGTCTGTGTGTCTATGTGTGTACCATAAAATCAGATCTGACTGGTACAGGAGGAGATTGCCCCCCCTTCTCCAGCAGAGCGTCTGGTGGATTTGAACCACCTTCCTCTGAGATTGCAGTGCAGCTTCTTGCCACTAGGCCACCAGAGCTCCCTTAAACAAGGCTCTTATGACTTCACTGCCCTCCCCAGTCTCAGAGCAGCAGAGGGGCAGGGCCTCCTATCCCAACCCCAAAGGAGAGCTTTGAACCCAGAAAGCGGAGGTGGCTCACCCCAGATCCCACAGTCTCAAGATTGTCTAGCAACTGTGCATTCCACCCCAGTGGTTCAGAGCCCTCCTGAGGGAGCCCACTTCACAGAGGCAGTCCTGCTCCCTCAAACTGAGCTTTGAGGGGAACTGCTCCGCACTCTATCCCACCCCTTCACTCTCCTGAGAGATCACAGTGGGCCAGCCTGGAGGAAGACCCTGGCTACCCGAGTTGTCCCTGGTGGACGGAGCTTAGTACAGGGGAGCATAGGAAGGAGATGGGCTGTGGCCGAGCATCAGAAGGAGAAAGGGACCAGGATAAGTGCCCTCCAGAGGTATCTATCTCTTCTTCACATGAGGTAACTGAGGCTAAACCAGCTGCAGTGGCTCGCTCAGCATCCCACCACTAGGAAGATGCGAAGTGGGTAACAGCCGAAGTCTGTTTGATCCCAGAGTGGGTGCTCTTTCCCCCATATGCCTGCATGGCCCGACTTGGGCAGGGGGGTATGTGGCAGAGGCAAGGAGACATGGCAGAAGAATGATGACCATGCTAATTATAGTAATAATAGTTATTAGTGACGTCTTTGATCATAGTCCTTAAATAATGTGCCCTTGGGGAAACTGAGCTGGGGGGCAATTAAGTGTAACTTGCTCAAGTCCATTCAACAAGTAGATGCTAAAACTGGGCTTTGAATCCAACACAATAGTGTCAGTCCAGTACCACCTCCCACCTCTCATAGCAGAACCAGAAAAGAACACTGGAGAGTTCGTAGCCAGGGAGGCTGAACGGTCTGGCCTAGGAACACCAGTGAGCCTCCCATCTGGGTGGATATGCAGGCCAGGAGCCCAGCAGTGGGGCTGGGAGGGAAAGGGGCCAGCTGGGCTCCAGGCCTTGGAGTCACTGATGGGCATTCTTCCCTGCATGGCATCACCAGTGTTCTAGCCACTTTCACTGCTTTCTTGCCTGCCACCTGCTCCCACCCCATTTCCCTACCCCAGCTGTAGGGGCCTGGGTGACTATAGGGGCCAGGGAAACCAGCCATCACCTCAGGAAGAAATGCAGGACATAGAGCTGCCTCTCCCAGAGCTGGGTCAGATGCTCGTACTTTGTCTAGAGCCCTTGTTAGAGAAATTGGAGTGAGGGTGTGATGAGATTTCTGTATTCAGAGGAACTGAGGAAACACTTCCTAACTCTCTAACCCCTCCCCTGCCCCATTCATAAAGCCATTAGCATTTCAAAGGCTGTGAGAAATGCTTCTGTGCAGAGAATATTCATTTATTTAACCCAATGTTTACCAAACTCACTCCTTAGCCCAGTGTCCTGATGAACCCCCTGAGACACCAGGGTCTGTGGAGAATATTCAAGACACCCCTGCTTAAAAAGGGTGCCCCATCCCCCTGGGAAGTGCAGACTGTGTCTAGGGAACAGGTTCTGGGAGGGACTAGCCTGGGCGCCTCACCACTCAAATCCACCCCCACCATGGCGGTGTCTGCTCAGGCTATTGGCACTAGTTTTGTTTGGTTATTTTGGGGTTTTTTTTCAGCTCCTCTTTGATGCCTGAGACAAAGGGGCCTCATGGCTTCCCCAGCCCTCTCCCAGCCTTGTGTCTAGCCCTCTGCCTTAGACCTTGCTGGGCACAGGAGCCTGGGATGAGCACACTGGAGCCTTCCCCAGGATTTGGGTCACCTTGGGGAAAGAGAAGTGTGGGTGGGCTGGCCCTCACAGGCAAGTGTGAGCAGATGGCCAGTTGAGAGGATTATTAAAATCCTGCTTTGTTCTCATCCGGTGAGGCCCAGCCTTGGACATGGAGGAGGGGGTGCAGCCTTGCTAGGGATGGCCCCTCCCAAAGGAGTAGATTTTCTGCCACAGCTGAGTCTTGAGTCGAACAGCAGGGTAAGCTGGGGCCAGAAAGCCACACCCACCAGGCTTCCCAGACCCCTGCCCTGAGCTTGAGGGACAGTAAAACCAGCTAACATCATGAACAAATGGGTCCCGTGAGGCACATGAAAGGGTAACTTTTCTAAAGACTGTTGTAGAGTTACAGTTTTCCAATGGGTAATGCCACCATAATGGTTGCATAAACAGTGATGGTGGTGGTGAAAGTATGTTTGGTAACAATGGTACTGGTGATAGTATTGGTAATGTTGAAGGTGATAGTGATGGTAACATAGAGCTGCTGGCAGTGATGGTGATGATGGTAGTGGTGATGGTGGTGGTGATGCTGGTTGGTAGTAATGGTGA
>NW_006399842.1:12078039-12078545 GCF_000299155.1 Elephantulus edwardii
GGTGATGGTGGCGGTGATGCTGGTTGGTAGTAATGGTGATGGTGGCAGTGATGTTGGTTGGTAGTAATGGTGATAGTGGCAGTGGTGATGGTGGCAGTGATGTTGTTGGTAGTAATGGTGATGGTGGTGATGATGCTGGTTGGTAGTAATGGTGATGGTGGCAGTGATATTGGTAGTAATGGTGATGGTGGCTGTGGTGATGGTGGCGGTGATGTTGTTGGTAGTAATGGTGATGGTGGTGGTGATGCTGGTTGTAGTAATAGTGATGGTGGTGGTGATGTTGGTAGTAATGGTGATGGTGGCAGTGGTGATGGTGGTGGTGATGTTGGTAGTAATGGTGATGGTGGTGATGCTGGTTGGTAGTAATAGTGATGGTGGCAGTGATGTTGGTAGTAATGGTGATAGTGGCAGTGGTGATGGTGGCGGTGATGTTGGTAGTATTGGTGATGGTGGCGGTCATGCTTGTTGGTAGTAATGGTGATGGTGGCGGTGATGTTGGTAGTAAT
>NW_006399842.1:12078645-12079804 GCF_000299155.1 Elephantulus edwardii
GGTGATGGTGGCGGTGATGCTGGTTGGTAGTAATGGTGATGGTGGCAGTGATGTTGGTTGGTAGTAATGGTGATAGTGGCAGTGGTGATGGTGGCGGTGATGTTGGTAGTAATGGTGATGGTGGCGGTGATGTTGGTTGGTAGTAATGGTGATGGTGGTGGTGATGCTGGTTGGTAGTAATGGTGATGGTGGCTGTGATGTTGTTTGGTAGTAATGGTGATGATGACAGTGGTGATGCTGGTTGGTAGTAATGGTGACGGTGGTGATGATATTAGTAGTAATGGTGATGGTGGTGGTGATGCTGCTTGGTAATAATGGTGATGGTGGCAGTGATGCTGGTAGTAATGGTGATGATGGCAGTGATGCTGGTTGGTAGTAATGGTGATGGTGGCAGTGATGTTGGTTGGTAGTAATGGTGATAGTGGCAGTGATGTTGTTGGTAGTAATGGTGATGGTGATGTTGGTAGTAATGGTGATGGTGGCGGTGGTGATGGTGGCAGTGATGTTGGTAGTAATGGTGATGGTGATGTTGGTAGTAATGGTGATGGTAGTGATGCTGGTTGGTAGTAATGGTGATGGTGGCAGTGATGTTGGTAGTAATGATGATGGTGGCGGTGGTGATGGTGGCAGTGATGTTGGTAGTAATGGTGATGGTGATGTTGGTAGTAATGGTGATGGTGGCGGTGGTGATGGTGGCCGTGATGTTGGTAGTAATGGTGATGGTGGCGGTGGTGATGGTGGCGGTGATGTTATTGGTAGTAATGGTGATGGTGGCGGTGGTGATGGTGGCAGTGATGTTGGTAGTAATGGTGATGGTGGCGGTGATGTTGGTTGGTAGTAATGGTGATGGTGGCGGTGGTGCTGGTTGGTAGTAATGGTGATGGTGGCTGTGATGTTTGCTGGTAGTAATGGTGATGGTGGTGGTGATGTTTGTTGGTAGTAATGGTGGTGGTGATGTTGCTAGTAATGGTGATGGTGGCAGTGATGCTGGTAGTAATGGTGATGGTGGCAGTGATGTTGGTTGGTAGTAATGGTGATGGTGGTGATGCTGGTTAGTAGTGGTTGTGATGGTGGTGGTGATGCTGGTTGGTAGTAATGGTGATAGTGGTGGTGGTGATGGTGGCGGTGATGTTGTTGGTAGTATTGGTGATGGTGGTGG
>NW_006399842.1:12080909-12110758 GCF_000299155.1 Elephantulus edwardii
TGGTGATGGTGGCAGTGATGTTGCTGGTAGTAATGATGGTGGCGGTGATGTTGGTTGGTAGTAATGGTGATGGTGGCGGTGATGTTGGTTGGTAGTAATGGTGATGGTGGCGGTGATGTTGATTAGTAGTAATGGTGTCATTTATTTAGACCTTCGTAAAGAGGGGAAGTACAACCTGATATGAGCCCCAAATCTGTCTGCAGAGCTCACACTGTAAATTAGAAGTCAGCAAACTTCCTGTGAAAGGCCTGCTGGTGAATATTTTAAACTTTGAGGCCATTCAATTTCTGTCACAACTGTGCACCTCCCTGCCATTCGAGCACAAAAACTACCATAGACAATACATAAACAACTGATCAGGTTGTGGTTCATAAAAATTCATTTACAAAACCAGATCATAATGTGCCAATCCCTCGACTAAACCAGTGTGTAGTATTTGGTTCTTCTAAAATGTGACACTTCACATGGTCTTCTGTGGTTATCGGCCTGACTCTAGACTTCTTTCTAAAGACTAGGCTACCTGCAGCATAATTTCATCCTCAAATAAAAGAGCTTTTACATATTGGTCATATTATAAATTATTATTATGATTAATAGAAATTCTTAGTAGTGGAAGCCAGAGTGTTTTGGGTTATAAAGAGCAGGTTTTCATCCTAGTTCAAGTACTTATTAACTGGAGATTTTAAGGCACCACTTAACCTCTCTGAATCCCTACTATGCTTCTCTTTCAAGATTGCCAGCGAGAGGGAGTGAAAGGCATATGACCCCTTCACCAGCATTTAGCTGCCCACCCAAAGACTTCATTAAAATGCAGGACTTATTCTTGCCAGTCCCAGACATGTCACACCCCTAAAGAAGGCAGGAAAGAAGCTGAGGCTGTGGGCAGGGTTGTCCTACCCTCATTTGGCCCTGCCTCTGCCTCCTCTCTCTCACAGGTGAACCTGTACTCGGACCCCCCTCAGCCCAGTCATAGTGTCCACGTGGGGACAGTGTCCCAGGGGAGCAAAGTCTTGTCCTTCACCATTCCTCAGCCCCGCACAGCGGAGTGGCAGCCAGGCCCCACAGAAACCTCTCGGGCCTGTGAGGTCTCGGGTAAGTCTGAGAAAGGACATGGGCTCAGGGTCCCACCTGGTCATGATTCTGCCTTTGGGGATTATGTCCACCCTGGGATGACAGTCACTTCAGGTTGGGATAAGGTGAAGTGAGCCCTTCTTTGGGGACCTTTGACTTGAAGAAGTCAAGTGGAGAAGTGGAAAGTACATTATACCACGTGGAGCAAGGGAGCCTGTTCAAGGTCTGCCTCAGCCACTTGAGCTGGGCCGTTTTGGGCGAGGTCCCTAACAGAAAACGGTGTCATTAAGAAACCTTATTGTGGCCAAGCCTTGCACTAAGCCCTCTTCAGCTGTGATCTCAGTCAATCCCACATCCGCCTGGTGAGGCCTATACTGTTGTCTTCTCATTGACAGTTACAATGGCCAAGGCTTAGAGAGGTGACATGCAGGTCACACAGTTCCTATGTAGAGAGTCCAGGACTTGAACCTACTACTTTCTTAGTAGGTTAGACCCCCTCTATGACCACACAGTGAGGTGGCTCGGCTTGGTGGGAAAAGTAAACAACCAGCATCCAGAAGTCCAGCTTTAGTTCCCTTTCTTTAAGAGGTGCCCTTTAGGACAGACATAAACCTTGATCTCATGGATTAGTTGGGACACGTTCTGCTGTGCCCACAGGCTCAGGCTGCTGTTGATGGTGGAGGAGTTATGAGATTGAAAATTGTCTTGTAGCCCCTGGAAGGGCTGCTCTTGACTCCAGCCCTCAGTGGTCATCTATTCCAGGGTGGCAGTCTTCCCAGCAAGGCCAGAGCCCCTCCTCACCCACCAGTGCCTCCAGCCCAGGGTGGCCTCCTGGGAGCCAGGGTGTCACGAAGGACCAGCCCTCAGTGGAGCAGACTCACACACTGACTTCTCAAACCAGCCAGTTCCTGGCCAAGGTGAGTGGACTCCTCCCTGGCTGCTTGGACATTGCTGGCTTGTCCATTTCTCTGCCTAAAGCTGAATGTTACTCAGCCTTCTGGTAAATGTGGGCCCCTCCCCGACCCTCAGACCACATGGCTCCAGCCTCCTCTTTGCCACTCACAGTCGAGTTTAACCTCTTTTGCTTTGATCTCTAGTCTCAGCTCATCTCTCCAGATGTGGTTGAGAATGCCTCCTTTCAGCTTTAGAAGAAGACTCAGCACCGTCAAGATCCTGGGAGAGTAATAGACTTTCACCCTAATTTCTCTCTTCAGGCTAGATGGCTCCGCTTTCTAAGTTATGTCATCTGAGAAATCACCTTTAGATTCTTGTCAAACAGTCCAAAAACTGAATTGTTGGTCCTCGATTGTTGGTACACACTTGGCCTCATTCCCAAAGTGCTTTAAAGCATCTTACGAAGAGGAGTATGTTACAGACACATGCTGGAAAGGACAGTGAGGCCACTAGAGGAAAGGGGAAGTAAGAGTAGGGGGAAAAAATAGCTTGAATTTAGGACGAAATGAGTAAACACAGTTTACTGAACTGCAGGCCCTGAACACTTTTACCAGAGTCGGCCCTTTGCTTCTCAGCTTCCTTGTTGTTGATGCAAAAAGGGAAATGTGGTAGTTACATGTACTACTGTGTCCCTCTGGGACAAACTAATTCCTTCAGAAAAACACCACTGTTCTTCCAACAACTTCATTGAACCATCTGCCCCTGGGTTGGCAGCGCAGCTCCTTACCCATTAGTCCACCAGGGCTCACTTTCTGTACCTGAGGCCTCCTTAAGGTAGAAATGCTATAATGTAAGTATGTATTGTAAACATATGCAAATATGTATCATTTTATACACGTGATACTAGTATTATATGGGAACTCTTGTGACCTTCCATTACATGATATATAAATTATATCTATTTACTTATATACAGTAAACATATGCCGATATGTAACATTTTATATACATATAGTACTAGCTCTGGTGGCCTGGTGGTAAGAAGCTGTGCTGCAATCCCAGAGTCTCACGGTTGGAGTCCACCAGCTGCTCCATGGGAGTAGGATGGACAATCTCTTCCCGTGTGATTTGCTACCTCTGAACACCCCTAGCAGGGTAATAGCTACAGTAAGTTTATGATACTATTATGTTACTGGCTATTTGCAAAAAGGGGCCTTCAATTTGTTCTTAGCCTTTTTTTACCAATTATTTTTTTTTGTCATAGATAAAACACACAGATAGTAAAATCCACATGGCACAAGGCATAGGTTTAATGAAAAGTAATTCTTTTCTCCCACCTTTGACCTTCTGCCCCATAATTCCTTAAAGTCTTCCTGCTCCCAGTGTTCTGAGCTTCAAGTAGAAATGTTGAGTGCACACGCGTGCAGTCACAGAAAGGTTCCCTAACTAGGTACACTATACTGAACTTTGACTTTCTTGATGTCCTATATGTAAATATTTATTTTGGCATAGACAATGAATTCACATGGTTTAAAGTTCAAAAGGAAAAAAAGATACGCAGTAGAAAATCTCTCATCTTTGGCCCTGGACATCCAGCTTTCCTTCCATTTCTTCTAAAATTAGTTCATCATGTTATTAAGTGTCATCAAGTCGTAGATGACTCCTAGTGACCCTATGAATGAAAGACCTGAACCCTGTTGTATTACTATTATTATCAGTTCACCATACACAGACAAATAAGTTCTGAGGGATTTTTATTCCATTTTTTTGTTTGTTTGTTTTCAAATGGTAACACACTATCCACACTGCTCAGTGCCTTGCCTTCAAGTGGATAGTGAATCTTGGAGTTGTTCAGAACATACAGATGTGCTCTCCTCCGGTCAATGACGCACCCTACCAGAGAGAGGTCATTGTTTTTAGGTGTCGTCCGAGCTGACTCCGACTCAGTCTTAGGAATAACAGATCTGAACCTTGCCCTGTCCTGCGCTGTCTTCGTGAGCGCCTCCTTGCACAAGTCTGTTGTTGCGACCGCTGTCACTCCTTCTTGTGCAGGACTTCCTCTGTTCCGCTGACCCTCTTCTTTTCCTAGAATGCTCTTTTTCCCCGATCACTGATGCCCTCTAACATCATGCCTAAAGTTTGTGAGGCCAAGTCTCATTGTCCTTGCCTCCAAGGAGCCTCTTATTAGTTAGCCCTGTTCCTCTCTCTTCCTCCATCCCTGGAAGGTTCCACTCTGAACATGCAACCACTGAAAACTCTATAAAGCATTGGACTGCCTGGCCAAGGCCAATGGTGGGGTTGGCTTCCAGTGCCACCCTCACCCCAAGACCAGGCCCAGCTTCTCCTGCCAAATTGTGGATACGATCGATGTGTGACTCTGCAGGAGCCTTCTTCCCACGTCCAGGTTAATGGGGCGTGTTCTTTTCCTCTCCATGTGCAGGTGGAATCCTTTGAAAGCCTGGTGTCCGCAGGACATCTCACACCGCAGGATCAGCTCAAGGTAACTGCCCAGCTTGGGAGCTGCCCCCAGAGCTTCCCACTTCCCACAGCTGAGTCTGAAGCCTCTTCTGCTGCAAACCAGAGAATCCCAGACACAGCGACTCCTTTTACCACAAACAGCTCCTGCCTGGCTTTCCATAATGATAATCATTATAGCACAGTCGTTACCGCTTATTAAGCAGTGATGCCGTGTGTTGGGTACATTAATGTACATCATTGCATCTTCCCATTGTGCAAATGCAATGAGGCAGTTACAGTCATCACCTGCATGTCGCTGGATGGAACTGAGCCCAGCTTGCAGGCAGCAGGGCCTGGACCCTGACACCTCCTGCCTGGCTCCCAGCTCCAGGGTCATGCGCATTTCTCTGCTTCCTGCTAATTATCTGCAGCCAGAAAAACACTTTCTCTCTTCTGCTTGTCTTCCATTTGCCAAAAATGCTCCAGTAAATGCGCAGTGATGTTAATTACCATTAGCAATAGCAGGACGGCTTTGTCTGTATTGATAGTCTGTACGAATTGAAGACAAGACTGACTGTCCACAGCCCACAGTTTTGCAAATCAAGAATGAGAATGCAAGTTGTTATGCAGACCTGAAGATAGTCTTTGACACTTGGATTGTTTTAGAACTTAGGCGTCCTTATGTGATCATGATTGAGCCCTGGTGGCTCAGTGAGTGTTGATGTGTCAAGTCAGACCTGACTCACAGCTGACCCTCCAGTGTGTTTTTGGAGGCTGTAAATCACATGGGAGAAGATTGGCTATCTTCCTTCCTCAGAGCAGCTCGTAATTTTGAACTATCTCCCTTTGGCTTAGCAGAGGACCTCTTTACCCACTAGGCCACTGGGGAGTTGCTAACCCCAAGACCACACCTCTGTGGCAGTTCAAGTCCTCCAGGGGCTCTGAAATGCACACTCTTCTCTCAAATGATTTACAATCTCAGAAACCAAAGGGAAGGAGGCTCTAAGTTGGTTCCAGTGGAGTAAATTTTGAGATTTTAGTCTCCGTGGCAAACACTGGCCCCTTCCAGAGAGCTGGCATTAAAGCTCTAAACCAGACGTCTGCTGTGCCCAGCTGGTGGTAGAGGGCTCCTTGGGGGAGGGCTAGACAAGGGCAGGCTAACTCCAGAGGTTCCAGCCTCAGCCTCTGTCTCCCAGGGACTCTCTCTCTGTAGACCCAGAGTGACTCCCACAGACCATCTTGTCCTCAGGGACAGAGCCTGGAGCCTAGACACTCAGATCCTCTGTTCTGCTCTGCTCTGTCCTAGGGCTTCCAGGGACTGAAAGCTGCCCACGCAGCCCTCGAGGAGGAGTACCTGAAGGCCTGCAGGGACCAACACCTGGCTGAGCAGCCTGCCAGCTCTGAGGGGAAACCAGGGAAATTCGATCCTGGCAGGTACGTGCAGGAGTTGGGAGGCCCCAGAATGACAGCTGGGACAGTTCTTCAGTTCCCTTGGTCACCAGGAGGGAGGTGGCCACCCTTATAGTTCTTATTCAGGAGCACAGCTCCCTGTTGCAGGGAGCAACATACCCAAATGGTGGAATACTGGAAATCTGAGCCAGTAGGTGCCATTGAGCTCAAAGCAGTGAGAAAAGGGATCTTGCATATAAGAGACATAACCCTTCACTGGACAGTGAGGAGACTGGGATTGGAGGGGAGGGTTTCCTCCTGGTCCCATGGCCTCTTGGGGCAGAGGGGAGATGAGGCCCCATGGTTCCCAGTGGTGGCTTCTTTCATCTTGTTTATGTCAAGTCTCCAACATAACGTGGTCGATGATACTCACTGGTCCCCAGGAGAACATTCTGCGGTGGCCCCTGCTCTGAATCATAGCCTTCCATGTCTATCTGATATGTTCCTGTCCAGGATCACAGTATATGCCTGCCTGTTTTAGGGAGCTGGCAGCAGAGATATTCCAGCTGGGAAATCGTCTGGAAGAATTCAAGGACCGCTTAGATTGGCACCAGCAGGAGCCTGAGCGAACAGAGCCAGACTCCACACTGGACAGCACGCTGGCCTTACCTACCCCTGGCCACCTATCCAACCTGCCTTCTCCTTCCATCCAAGCCCTCACACCAGCCATCCGGAACCCCTACCCTGAGGTAATTCTCTGCTCGGCAATGTTGGCTTCTTATTCTTTCATTCTGTTATCAGATATTTACAAAGCATATACCATCTAAGGACTCCAAGACAAATACTGGCTCCTTGCTGCTAAATTTGAAGCAACTCATAGCTGACCTTCCATGGGGTTTCAGAGGCCGCACATGCGCTGGAGATTGACCATCTTTCCCCACAGAGCCACTGGTGGGTTTGAACCACCAGAGAAGCTGCACCTTTGCATTAGCCGTGCGACTCCCTACAGACTGCCACCAGGGCTCCCTCTACAGCCAATATTTTGAGATTTTTCAATATTTGAAATTATTTTTCCTATTATATAAAATTATTTATTTATTTATTTACTTTCAATTGTATTTCTTTTTAAATATTTGAAAATCCTCATTGCTGCTGAGTTTGAGCAGACTCCTAGCTGACCCTCCAGTGGTTTTCAGAGGCAGTAAATCACACAGGAGAGTGCTCCCCTTTCTCCCGTGTAGCAGCTTGTGGACTCTGCCTGCCCTTAGGTTATCAGAGCAGCTCCTCACCCCCTAGGCTACCACATGAAGATTATTCTATTCCATTAAAACTATGTGTGGCCAAGTGAGTCTGGGAACTTTTCTGGGATGAAGGAAGGAAGAGATGAGGGTGATATTGAGGCTTCCCCCTGGTCATGGAGATGAGCTCACTGAAAACTGTCTATCCCAGACAGACTCTCAGCCTAGGAAAACGGAACCATATAATCAGGATAGCTGGTATTTAGTTTTTAAGGGAATAATACTCCTCTGGGGTAGCATTATTACAGGGGGGGATAGTAATGCCAGGACCTATACAAGTGGCAGAGATTTAAAAGAGGTAGTCTCTGTTCTGTCCTCAGAGAGTTTTCTGTTTAGGTGAAGATGTAAGATAGTTGTACAGTTACTTAATTCTAATTTTTTATCAGTGCATTGAAAGAGAATTATGAGGTCTGCGGACGTGAGTATCAAATAACATACAGAATTTGGGGAAACAGAGCAGCTTTGCTGGAGAAAGTAATACTGAAAGAACAAGCAGGAATAGCTGGGCATAGAGGGGAAAGCCATTCAGACACAAGGAGCCTGTGCAAAGGCCCTGTGGCTGGAATGTGAATGTGAGAAGTATAGTTGTCTGAGGTTTGACTCAGGTAGGAACTATGTGCTAGAACATGTTATGGTGTCACATCAAGGGTGTGGTTGTAAACTCTGCAGGGGTTTCTCTAAGTAAGGTGACATTGAAGGATGAAAGGCTGCTATTGTAACCTGTAGGAAGTTCCAGTAGCATAGTGGATAAGAAGTTGGGCTGCCAACCCAAAGGCACACAGTTCATATTCACCCGCTGCTCCACAGGAGAAAGATGGACAGTCCCCTCCCATATGATTTACAGACTTGAAAACCCAATGTAGCATCTGCTAGGAGTCCATTCTGATTGGAAATCAATGACTTTTGGGTTATTGTGACCCATATCAGTGCCAGACAAATGGAGAGATGTATGTGAACTTGAGAGATGTATGTGAACTTGGGAGAGGTTTAGAAGGTACATTTGATTGTACTTGGAATGACGACAGGGAAGGGAGACTAGGCTTTCAGCTTCTAGAACCAGATGGATGATGGAGCCATTTGCAAAGATGAAAAGTATCTCAAATAAGCATTGAACATTGAAGGTGCTCTGCAGAATTCTCTTCAGGCCCTGCCACACTCACGAGTGACAATTACCATTTCACTTTGCAGCTGAGGAAACTAAGCTTAGAGACGCCACACCGGGTGGTGGTATGGGGATTGCTGTGCCTCCAGGCTCCTTGATGTCTGTGCTGTTAGGACTTGTCTGGTGAGGACTGGAGTAGGGGAAAGCGGACTATCAGTGGAATATCCATGACAGATGAGGTCTTGGTGGCCCAGTGATTTGGAGAAAATGTCCTTCCACTCTGCTCTGCTTCAGAGGGTATAGAAATTCTTCTGAAGGTATCTCATGTACTAAGGAACAAAAACTTAAGAGCTAAAATCTTGATAATCTCCCCTCCTCCCACCTCCTCCTCCAAGAAGGTGCTTTTGTCAATGAGAGTGGCCATCTTGGAAAGGGCTCAGGAGACATGTTTCTGCCAGGAAATCTGGGTTCAGATACCAACTCTGCCACTTTCTCTATGGGACTTTTGGCAAATCATTCTACTTCGTTGAACCTTGGTGACCCGTCATATGATGTGTTGTCATAACCGCGTGTACTAGTGGGATTTTTGTGAGTACCATGCCTATTACCTTGTAGGTGCTTAATCTTTAAATAGGAGCCAGTACTGCTGTTCACATATCCAGTTCTCACATTTTTCCTCGTGTCTAAAAGCATCAGAAGACATATTGCCCTGGGTAAATCTGTAGTCAGGACCTCTCCAAATTATTGAGGAGCAGTGATGCTCAGTTTAAGGACAAAGGTGTGTCTGATTCAGATCATGGTCTTTTCAATCAACTTGCTGTGCATCTAACAGCTGGACAGTGAAGGGGGATGACAGAAGAATTGATGCCTTTGAATTATGATGTTGGGAAAGAGTAATGATCATCCCATGGGCTGTCAAAAGAACAAACAGATATGTCTTGGAGAAGGTACACCAGAGTGCTCCTTGGAGGCAAAATAACAAAGCTTTGCCTCACATGCTTTGAACATGTCTCTAGGAGAGGTTATTCCTTGGAGAAGGACATCGTACTTGGAAAGCTGAACAGTCAGCAAAAGAGAGGAAGACCCTCCCCTAGATGGATTGGTGCCGTGACTGCAGTAATGGGCTTGAGTATGTCAGAGATTGTGAAGAGGGCACAGGATAGGGCAGGGTACACACCGGTTGTTTCTAGATAGGGTCACTTTGAGTCATGTTCGACTTGACAGCACCTAACAACAACAAAAGCGTGGTAGAGTTAGTGAGTCTAATCTGTCTCCCAGTTCTCATCACAAAGCAAGATACCGGCACAAGGTTGGTGCTTTGAAAGTGGTGTTAACGGAATCTCTGCCCCTCCATCTTTCTGCTCCCCAGCCCCCCACTACTGTGACTGATCCCTGCTCTTTGCACGTGGACGTGGACGTGAGCTCTGTAAGCGGGGAGCTGGAGGGCAGGTTCCAGACCCCGCTCAGGCACAAGGAACTGCAGATGGAGCAAGATTTCCATGGCCTCCTGAAGCGGTGAGTCCCCAGGAGCAAGGACAGCTGCCTCAGCCAAGGTGGCCACCCGTCCTGACCAGAGGTCATGCCTATCTGTGTTCTCTGCAGGTACATCAGCATGAAGTCCCTTCCGGAAGCCATGATGGTAGAGGAAGAGGATGAGGAAGAAGAGCAAAGGCATTCCCCAGGAGCAGATGGGCTGACTCTACCTGCAGGGAAAGGAGAGGCCACCAGGTTCACCTCCAAACAGCTCCAGAGACAGGCTGAGAGAAGTCATGGTTCCCCACTCAGGTATGTCAGCCAGCATCCCTGTTACCCCATGCCAGCTCTGAAACAAGCAGAAGGGCTGGCAGTCATCATAGCAGGCTAAATGGCTTTTTATAGTTTAGAAATTGCTGTCCTGTCCTCAGCAGCTCTCTAGAATGTACTCCATGGACAGCACCTGAAAGGGTTGTGGGTGACATGGGCGTGATTTCAGGTAGGACGGATGCAACATTCAAAAACACTGTTCTCCCTCTTGGTTGCAGTGCTGATTGCATCAAGGAGAACATCTCTGTTCGTGCTCTGAAGATTTTAACACCTCTCTCGATCTCCTTTAAAGAGAGAGAACATGAGCGTGCAGAAGCAGAGCTTAGGCCATGCTGCCGCTTATACTTACTTTTTTAAAAATTGCACATAGTTTATATTCAAGTTCCTTTTTCATCATTTTTTTTTTAAATACTGGTTTATTTATAAAGTTAGTATACATTGTATTTCATACCAGATCTTTCCCATTTGCTTCAACCACCCCTCTCTCCACCCATCAAATTGTACAAACTAATGATTAACCACCCCTGCTCATCCTCACCCCTCTGTTTCCCGCCCCCCTTGGATCCTCATACTCCTTCTACAATAATGGTGTCATACAATATTTGTCCTTATGTGACTGAGTTACTTCACTCAGCATAATGCTCTCTAGACCCTCCCAAGTTAGGTAGTAATTTGCAAAATCATTGCTCCTGCATGCTGCTTAGTATTCCATCATGTGAAAGTACCATAATATACTTACTTATTTTTAATCTTTTTTTAAAATTTTATTTTATTAATTTTAATGAACATTTACAGAGATTTTAGATTTCCATTCATTCATTGTTGCACTTTTTTCCCTGCCCACCCCTCCCCTCTCCCTTCACTCGTCTCATTGAAAAGTAAAAGAAAAATTCTTTCATTGGTATACAATCCCCCCTGCACTCTCCCCACTTCCCCAATACACTCCATTATGCAACCTTAATTCTGGACTCTTGTGATAACCGTAATACCTTATCCTATATCACTTTAAATTGGTCTCTCCCTCATCTGTTTCAATGCAGTATACATAATTTATCCAGTTTAGTCTTACCCCAACCCTGATGTCTGTCCCATTCTACAACAGTGTCACCATGCAGTATTTGTCCTTTTGTGACTGAGATATTTCACTCAGCATAATGTCCTCCAGAGTCAACCATTTTGAATAATATTGCATGAGTTCCTTGTTTTTCAAAGCAGCACAGAATTCCATTGTGTAAATATACCACAGCTTCTCTATCCATTCGTTTGTTGATGGGCACTTGGGTTGTTTCCAACTCCTTGCTATTGTGAACAAAGCCGTGATAAACATGGGTGTGCATATTTTTAATCTTTATATACATATTTGTTGTTCTGTTATGTGCCATCAAGTCACCTGTGACTCATAGTGACCCTATGTACAATAGCTCTGAACCCTGACCTATCCCGAGCCAGTCTTACTGACTCCAACACACCTATCCCTATTTCCCTAGTTACTACGTGAATCCATCTTACCAGGGTTCTCCTCTCCTGTGCTGTCCCTCCACCCTTCCAAGCATGATGTCCTTCTCTAGGGACTAGTCCCTCCTGGCCATGTGCCCCAAATATGTGAGGTGAAGCTTCAAAATCCTTGCCTCCAAGGAGAAACTTGGTTTCACCCTCTCCAGTACAGACCTATTTGTTCTCTTGGCAGCCCATGATATGTTCAATACTTTTCTCCAGCACCACAACTCAAAGGCACCAATCATTTTTCTGTCATCCATACACATCCCAGCTCTCTGATGCATAGCAAGTAATTGTGAAGACCATGGCCTGGATCAGGCATACATTATTCCCTAGACTGACATCTCTATTCTTTAGCTCTTTGAAGTGGTCCCTGACAGCAGACTTCCCCAGTGCAATTCATCTTTTGATTTCCTGACTGCTGGTGCCAGAATATTGATTGTGGAGCCAAGCAAGCTAATATTGTTAACAACCTCAGTCTCTTCTCTATCATGATGCTGCCATTTGGCCTTGTAATGAGAATCTATTTCTTCTTGATGTTGAGCTTCAGTCCGTATTAAAAACTATAGTCCTTTACTTTCTGCCACAAGTGCTTCAGGTCTTCCTCAGTTTCAGCAAGCAAGGCTATGACATCTGCATATTGCAGGTTGTTGAGGAGTCTTCCTCCAATCTTGGTGTCACATTCCTCCTAATAAAACCCAACCTCCCAAATGATCTGTTCTGCACATAGATTGAAAAGGTATGGAGACAGGAGTGCATCACAGACACACGCCTTTCCTGATTTTGAACTATGTAGTGTTCCCTTGCTCTGTTCTGAGAACTGCTTCTTGGTCCAAGTATAGGTTTCTCATGAGCACAATCAAGTGTTCTGGGATTCATTCCCATTGTTCTCAAGGTTAGCCACAAATTATTATGATCCACACAGTCAAATACCTTTGCACAGTCAATGGAACACAGACATTCCTGTGATACTCTTTGCTTTCTACTAAGATCCATGTGATATTAGTATTAATGTCCCTGGGCCACAGCCTCTTCTAAATCCAGCTTGTATTTCTGGTAGTTTTCTATCAATGTACCTTTTGGATAATCTACAGCAGGATTTTGCTTGCATGTGATATTACTGATTTGATAATTTTCACACTCTGTGGGTCACTTTTTTTTGGAATAGGAATAAATATGGGTCTCTTCTAGTCAATAGTTCAGGTAGTTGTCCTCCAGATTTTTTGGCCCAACCTGGTGAGCACATCCAGGGCAGCATCTGTTTCCCGAAATAGGTCAATTGGTATTCTATCAATTCCTGGGGCCTTTTTTTGCCGAGTCCTTCAGAGTAGCTTGAACTTCCTCCTTTATCACCACTGCCTCTTGATCATATGTAGTTTCATGAAATTATTCTGTGTCAGCCAATTCTTTTTGGTAGAGTGGCTCTGAATACTCCTTCTATCTTCTTTTAACACTGGATCTTTCAGTATTCTGCCCATAGCATCTTAAGTATTGCAGTTTGATGCTTGAATTTGTTCTTTAGTTTCTTCAGCTTAAGAAATGCCTAGTGAATTTTGGCCTTTTGATTTTCTGACTCCAGCTCTTTGCACATTTCATTATAGAATTTTGCTTTGTCTTCCTGAGCTGTTCTTTGAAATCTTCTGTTCTGCCCCTTAACATCCTGCTTTCTTCTCTTTACTTTGGCTTCTTGGGTCTCTAGTGCAATATTTGCACTCTCTTTCTCTCTCTCCCCCCACCCCCTGCCCCTGCCCCCAAGTCCACTCCACGATGCAGCCTTCATTCTGGACTCCTGTCATTACAATAATACCTAATCTTATATCCCTTTTAAACAGTTCTCTCTCTCATCTCTTTCAATGCAGAATACATAATTTATCCCATCTTTCTCAGTCTCTTCCCAGCCCCAAGGTCAGTCCTGTTTTACAACAGTGGAACTATGCAGTATTTGTCCTTTTGTGTCTGAGATATTTCCTTCAACATAATGTCTTCCTTGGTCACCCGTTTTGAATGATATTTCATGAGTTCCTTGTTTTTCAATGTAGCGTAATATCCCATTGTGTGAAATATTTATGATCTTAACAATGTCCAGTTTTCCTACATTCATGCTTCTCACATTCCACGTTCCAATCACTAGTGTCTACTTACAATTGTTCCTCCTCATTTGTTTCTAAATTCAAGGGTTCAATCTCAGGTGTCACATCTACTAGTCTGCTCTAAGTGTTCTCTGTTGGACATAGGGTTTTACGAAGGCTTGTTATTTTGAAGTATATTATGTTGTTGTTGTTGTTGTTGTTTGGTGCCGTCGAGTCATAGACAACTCATAGCGACCCTATGAACAAAAGGCCTGAGCACTGTTTGTACATAGTTTCCAGAGGCAAGCCATTTCGGAAGTGACGCTGCACCTGCTTCCAGGCTTGAAGTATATTATATAACATTTTAAAAAAAACCCAACAAAACCTTGTTGCTTTGACATTTCAATATATATGTAGAGAGACATAGATGTTGTTACTATGTACCGTGGAGTCTGAACCAATTCAGAGCTGGCTCTCCAGTGGGTTTTCAGAGGCTGTAAATCACACAGAAGGAGATTGTCCAGCTTTCTCCCACAAAGCACCTGCTGAATTAGACCTTCAGGCCTTTGGGATTGGGATGGATGGATAGATAGATTAGATTAGATAGATAGATAGATAGATAGATAGATAGATAGATAGATAGATAGATAATCACAAAATATTTTGTCATTTCAGCATTTTTATACATAACAGTTATTCCCTGACATTACTTTCATCATGTTGTTTAACTATCGTGACTATCCATTTCTAAATTTTACCATCAGCCAGATAAAAATTCAGTGCTCCCCAAGTCTGGTATTTATTTTTAAAGTTACTCTCTATTTGTAACATGAAATACTGATCTATTTTTAATGAAGTAGTGTTTTAAAATAGATTGACATTTATAGAAATGGCTGGAAAGGGGACAATGGTATGCAAATTCCAGAAGCCTGGGAAATGCTGCTTTTTCATTCTCACAGCGCCCCCTGTGGTATGTTGGAAGGGTTGTGTTGGCATCACAGAGTGGAGAAAAGTGAGGCACAGAGAGGGGAAGCAACTTGCTCAGAGTCACACAGCAGAACCAGGATGTGCAGCTGGTGCCTGACTTGGAGCTTTTTCCCTGGACTACTTGGTTCCTGAGACCAGCTGATCCCAGGCTCAGGCTTTCCAGCCCATGCCAAGCCTCAGGGTTAGCATGCTTCTCTTTTCCTGCCAGAGAGCCCGTGGAGAGGATGGTGTCTCTGAAGCCATCAAGTTTACAGAAATCCATGCCTCGAGATAGACGCCCTCCAGGCCTGGGCAATACCAAGAAAGACCCTCCAGGCCCTGGCATGCCAGACCCCCCTCAGGCCACCAAGTCTACAGTGTCGCACCAGAGCAGTATGGCCAGTTTGGCGGGAAGTGGCATCTCTGAACGCCTTCCCCAGAAGTCTCTCCGCCATGCTGCTGTGACCCACCTGGAGGTAAGTGTCCACATGGGGGCCGAGGGACCTCAGGGCTATTCCCTGAGTCATCTGGAACTTACTGCCTCTAGCCCTTTGCTCATTCCATTCCTTCTGGGAAAGACTGCCTCTCACCTACCTGCTATGCACAGCCTTGCTCAGTACTCAGCATTCTTCCCGCAGCCACCTCATTGCCAAGTCCCCACACCCAGCCCATCCCTCTTCCAGGGGCTCTTGTCCTTCCCCTGACCACCTGTGGCCATTGCCTGTGTTTCTCTGAATCTCCTTATGACAGGTAGGTGACTAGGTCTTGACACGGTATCCTATTTGTGCCATTCATTACAGCAGTGATCCTTGAACCGTTGTAGGATCACAGACCACTGTGAAAATTGACTTATACTTTAGATCCATTCACAGAATAAAGCAGATATATGCATGTACACACAAACACACATTCTCTCTCTCCCTTTCTCCTTTCCTCCCCTCCCCTCCCTTCTCCTCCTCTCTTCTCCTCTCTCTGCCTATGGGTTTTGGGTTCTCTCTGCCTCTGGGTTCCAGGTCCAGGGACCCTCCATAGCCCTAATGAGCTTGTGAGAAGGAATCTCGAACCTCTTGAGGACAGCTGGCTTCATTCTCTTTGTGTCCTTTACACCTCTTTCCTCTTTCTGTTCCTCACCTCAGGAAATTGATGATAGTCACTTTTCCCAGGGTCTCTAGCCCCTACTCCTCAGCCATGCAGTCCCTGCTGTCAGCCCAGTGTCCATGCTGGGGCATGAGGGCCTGAGAACCCTCATGGTCTGTATCTAGTTGTTGGCAGCTGGGTCAGCCTCCACAGAGTGTCTGTGAATCTTTGGAGTGTGAGGCCTAGTTACTGCCTTGGGCACATTTCTGTGACTTAAAGGGATACAACCTCTTTCAGGAGCCCTGGATGGCATCCCCGGAGACAGACAGTGGCTTTGTGGGCTCAGAAACCAGCAGAGTGTCACCCGTCACTCAGACCCCAGAGCACCGCCTCTCCTACATCAGGTATTCCCGGGGACTCCCGCCCTGTTTAATCCATGCCCATGGGCCATGGAATCCAAGTACATGTGATAACCTCTCTTCTGAGTCAGACCTCACTTCATCTTCCAATGATAGTTAGCTGGCCCATTTTCTTGACAGAAGAGAACAAGGGCTCAGAGAGCAGAAATTACTTGCCCGGTGTCACTGAGTCAATTAGTGACTGGCCAGGAAAGAAATATTTGTTAAAAGAAATAGGTGGATAAGTGAAGGAAGAAAACACTGAAAGGAAAATAGTGTGAAGTGAACAGAAGGCAAAGGCAGAGGGCAGACATGGTGGCTACATGATTTAAAAGCTAGACAGGAATGAACACAGAAGGAAGGGGGGGTTGCAGGCATGGGGTGACATGCTTAAGGTCTTGTGTAGACTGGTGGCCTCCAAAGCCAGGTGCCTGCAGGAAAGTGCTTGAAATTCTATTTCCCTTTGTGCTGTCTAGAAAAAAATTAACTTAATCAACTGTATTAGTGTTCATATATTAGTTGGTAAATGTACAGGTATGCAGTTTATAAACAAATGAGTACATTATAGAGGTACAGCCTCAAGGAAATTGTCTTGCCAGAAGCCTGAATGCTGATAACTCATTGATTTAACAAGTGGAATGGCCTGTGTTAGGTCACTGTCTATCCCTCTGTTGTTCCTCAGCACCCCAGGGACTTCATCCCAGTCATTCACTGCATCTGTGCCCCAGGATGGAGCCTCCCACTCCCAGACCAGGGTTCCTCAGGCCTCCAGAACTGCTACCGAGCCCAACACACCCAAAAGCCAAGGCCAGAGGCACCTCTCCAGCACGGGCAATCCCCACCAGCAGAAGGCGCCCAGCTTTCACCCAGAGCGGGCATTAGTGGGAGAGACGGGTAAGTGGACAAATCTGGACACTAGCATCATGGGTGGTCTGACTACATGGATTAAAAAAAAATAAAAACACCCTCACAAAACCTGACACCTCCAAACCTTATATTCTCTTTTCAGTCAGTCAGTCTCATTGCCACGGGGCCTGGCATTGACTCAGCTGACCCTCTAGCGGGTTTTCAGAGGCTGTAAATGACAGGGGAGGAGATGTCTCATCTTTGTCCTTCAGAGATGCTGGTGGGTTCAAACCACTAGAGAAGTTCTAAACCTTTGGTTCAGCAGTGTAGCTCCCTACACAAAACTCTCTCTACTACTACCCTTTAGGATACAGCATATGTAGGTTAATTATAGGCAAATTTAAAAATGTTGATGCTAGGTGCTGCTAAGTCAACCTTAGTTCACAATGACCCCATCCATATATAAATGGAATCAAATTGTTTTGAGTTTTCATGGGCTGGGATTTGAAAATACATTGCCAGGACTTTCTTCCTAGTCTGACTTAATCTGGAAGCTTTGCTCAAGCCTGTTTAGCTTCATAGTAGCTTCCACTGACAGGTGATTAAGGACTATGCATGAAATACATTCACCAAGAAGTGAACCCAGGTCTCCGACATAGAGGGCAAGAATTATACCACTGAGCCACTACTGCACCTGAAATTACAGTGTGGACAAAGGGAATAAAAGAAAGTCTGCTGAAAATTATCTCTTGAAATGTTTTGGTGTAGAACTGCTGGCCCATGTCCTGCGCCAACATGTGTGCCTGTCTGTTTACGCCTATATATGGATATGGAAGTTTATGTGGACTTGCACTGAACTAAAACTAACATACAGAAAAGAATATAAGCGATTGGGTTTTCATAAAGTGGTCATGGAGCCCTGGTGGCTTAGTGACAAGGAGTTACGCCGTACATGGTTCTAATCCACCAGCTGCTCCTTAGAAGAAAGATGCACCATCTCCTCCCACGCAATTTACAGCCTCTGAAAACCCACTGGAGGGTCAGCTGGTGTCAGTTCCCACTGATGGCAGTGAGTTGAGCGGAGTTGTGAAACCCACTTAGACTAAGAGTGTGAGTCTTGGAAGCCTGTCCCTCCTAACAGGAGCCAGTATTCTGACTTCTACACGGCAAATCAGTTTTGCCTCTTTTTAAGGTTCATCAGTCAAAAGTTTTGTTTTTAGTTTTTTTAATTAAACCTTACTTTTTGAGATAATTATAGATCCACATGCTATTGTAAGAAATAATATATCGAGCTTCCATGGGCCATTTATTTACCCAGTTTCCCACAATTACGGCATCTTACAGATCTAAGGCACAGCATCACAACTAGGGGGATGATGGGGACATGGTCAAGATACAGGACATCTCCATCATCGAAAGGATCCTTCCTGTTGCCCTTTGATAAATGGGCTACATCCTTCCTGCCCCACCTCCTCTCCTTCATGTCTGGCAACCACTCATCTGTTTCCGTCTCTGCACATTAGTCATTTGAGGAATGTGGTATAAATGGAATCTCACAATGTGTGACCTTTTAGAATTGGCTTCTATCACTCAGTGTAATTCTTGATTCAGCGAGGTTGTTGCATTACTTTATATGGATGCATCCTGTTGCACGTTCATTGTTCTTCACACACAAGTTCTTTCTGTTTGATCACTGACCTCTTTGAAAAGTTGTTTAGGAAAACTCTCCTCAGAAACAGACATACTTGCAAAGGTGTGAGCACACATGTGCAAAGGTGTGAACACATATACAGAGATGTGACTGTTGTTGTTGATTGCCCTCGAGTAGAGCACAACTCATAGCGACCCTGTGAACAAAAGGCCTGAAGCCTTTCTATAACTATCGTTGTTTCTCCAGGTTACACAAAGGCAAAGGTATGAGCACATATGTGTAAAGGCGTGAGTGGCCATGTAAAGGTAGGACACACACATACAAAGATGTACCGAACACACACGTGCCATTTCAGGGGCACATAGATGGACCAAGCCAGTCCTAGGACTATATGTTGAGATGTATGACAGAGTCTGGGGGAGCCCAAGGCAGGAGGAGGTGATTAGCTCTTAGCAGAGAGTGCAGTCTTGATGACTTAGAGCTGATGTTTGAATGGTGGACAGCTGGAGGAGTTCTGGTTAGAAATGGCTCAGTGAGCCCAATTTAACACCCCAGTTCCTTAGCAAAAGACTACATCTCCTGGTTCTGGGGTCAGTGGTTTCTTGATGTCCTCAGGAACTACATTTGTAACCTTAACAACTAAGGGTCCTCTCTGTCACCTCACTTTGGTCTTCTCTCTGCTTCTCTGGCAGGCCCATCTTTGGAGTTCAAGGGGAGAAGGCGAATTTCTGAACAGCGTCACCCCAGCCAAGCACTTAACCCATCCCCCACCTCAGCACATGCAGCTGCCCCACCGACCCCCAGGCCAACAGAAACCACCCCCAGCTTCCTTATAACCAGGACAGGCCGAGAGTAAGTTGAATATTTGGGAGAGACAGGGTATAATTAGTCATACAGACAAGGAGTGATACGTTTGAGAAGAGTTGTCAGGGAGGGGACATCTGTGGATCTTGGTCATTGATTAACTTTTCAGGGTGATCAGGAAAGCAGACTTGTGGAATGACTCTGATTTCTGGCTGGCCAGCCAGTTGAATGCTGATGTCATACGTGGAGATGGGAACTGCAACGAGGAGCAAGTTTGCTTGGGACAATGAGTTTTAAAGTGTCAGCAGATGGGTTTTAAATGTCAGCTGGCACTCAGTAAAGAGTTAAGACAGGAAGTCTGAGATCTTGATTAAAAAAATCCTGTGAAAGGAAGTGACACAAACTTGTCCTCTTAAGCCCCAAGTCTCATAAAACCCATCTTTAACGGACTCCACCTCTAGAGAGAGCCAGAGCTGCTGCCCTCCGGTCCTGCAGGGCCCTGCGCTCAGCCCTCCTTTCCAGGAGTTAAGTAGGGGTGGGAGTTCTTTCTCCACCCCCTCTTCGACCTCATGGTTCGCCTTGGAAACCCCAACAATGTCTCCCTGGAGATCGCCAAGGTAACAAACTGCCCTTAGATGCAGGGCATGCTGGGGCATAGGCAAATAGATGCCTCCTCTCTTTCTGCCACATTTCTCTGAGAGCTCATGTTCGCTGGAGCTGGCAGCAGGAGATACTGTATTCCAGGGATCCCCAGGCCAGAACTGACCCCACCAGGAGCTCCTCCACTTGGAGCTGGCCTAAGGAAGAGACACAGAGCCTGCACCAGTCCTTGAGGCCGCCAAGCTGAGTCCAGTGTCCACCTTTCAGGGTTGAGGGGCTCTGTTTTATGAAGAGGTGAGGGGATAGGATTGCCTGCACGTGATGCCAGCACTGTCCATAGAAAGAAGCCTTAAAGATTCAGAAAGAAGAGAAATCCAGAGAGTATTTGCCATCTAGATGCAGATAAGAGGTTGCAGGTAAGAGAGTTAGCTGGATTTGGTGCCCTGCATTTCCCAGCATGCTCTCATTGCCCCCCTGAGTCCCATTGGTGGCAGGAAGCACCCTGTGGGGCCTCCATGTCCTCTCTTCATGCCCAGCACTTTGCTCCTTCTTGAAACCCAGCACCTGGCCTTTCCTGAGCACCTGGGAGATGCCAGAGTCCCATGAGCTCTAAGATGGGAAAGACTTGCTTTTGGTCAGCTGGTGGCCTGGAAAGACAAACACCTTCTGCCAGGATGGAGCGGTAGGCAGGAACACCCCAGTGGAAGTCTTGGGGGAAGAGACTGAGCAAAGACAGGAAGGATGGTTAGGGCTTCTGCAGATAGAGGAAGAGGAAGAAGGGCTGTCCAGGGACTCAGGCAGGCCAGAGGGCAAACTTCAGAGTGGAACATCAATCATTGTCCTCTATATTCTGCATCTGAGAACTTGTCACTGATGTGTCACAACAGCTAAACAGAGGCCCTGAATCTGGGATGTGTAAACCTCAAAGGAAGGCTTGTCCTGAACCCAGGAGGATATCAAATGGTATGGCTAGAAAAGCAGGTACATAGAAACGTTCTGGAATCATCATAGCAGAGAAGGGGAGCCTTAGCCTGCTCAGCTGGGCCTGGAGGCTTTGAGAGGCCAAGGCTGCCACTGGGTCCAGGCAGCATTCTTGGGGTAACTGCAGCCCTGCTCACTGTGCAGCTTTTGTGTCTGTCTCCACCCTCACCCCAGCCAGGCCATCCGAGAGCTGCAAGAGGAGGTGTCCCGGCTTCGCCTGCAGCTGGAGGACAGCCTGCACCGGCCATCGCAGGCCAGCCTGACGCTCCCAGCATCCTCCTCTACCCGCCCCACCCGGGCCCGGGATCGCCTAGCAGATTCCTCAGTTGCGGGGGGCACCCACTCTGGCAGGTAGGTAACCCCAAACTTCTCTGTACTTTGATGGTAGCTACAAAAGACAGACCTGGCTTTCTCTAGCCTTCTTTCAGATGTGTAGACCCAGACACTGCCATACCAGTTCACATAACCATCCATTCATGCCTGCATTTTTTATTTACTTTTTTATTTTTTCCCTTGGTTTTTTTTTTTAAAGATTTTGGCACTTTCAAGATTTTTTTGTAAAGACTTTATTTACTTTTTAAAAAAACTTTTATTAGTTTTTGTGTGTTCCATCCAATCGGATCTGACTGGTACAGGAGTAGACTGCCCCTCCTTCTCCAACAGAGCGTCTGGTGGATTTGAACCACATACCTCTGGGACTGCAGTGCAGCTTCTTGCCACTAGGCTACAAGAGCTCTTTTTCTTGAAATTTTAACAGAAGTTTACAGAAACCTTTTATTTCCATTCATTTATTCATTGTTGCACATTTTCCTCCCTACAACCCCCTCCCCAGTTTGCTTTTCTCTTTAAAAAGATTCTTTCATTGTTGCACAGTTTCCTCCCTCCCTCCACCCTCAGTCCACTTGCTATGCAGCTCTTATTCTGGACTGTTGCCATGCAAATAATACCTAATCATATATTTCTTTTAGACAGTTCTTTCCCTTATCTGTTTCAACGCAGTGCTCATTATTTATTCCCTCTTTTCTTAAGTTTCCAACCCCCATGTAAGTCCTTATCACCTTGTAACAGTGGTATTATGCAGTATTTGTCTTTTTGGGACTGAGATATTTCTCTCAGCATAATGTCCTCCGGGGTCACCCATTTTGCATAATATTTTATTAGTTCCTTGTTTTTCAGTGATGTGTAGTATTCCATTGTGTGAATATATCACAGCTTATGTATCCATTCATTTGTTAATGGGCACTTGGGTCGCTTCCATCTCTTTGATATTGTGAACAATTGCTTGCATTTTTTAATAAGTAGTGTTTGATGCACAAAATAAAATATAAACGTACATGTTCATAATAAAGCACAATACAATGACTATGCCTGAGCCCCCCATCAGCTGAAGAGCTGGAAAGTTTCAGCAGTGCTGGCCCTTCCATTCATCCACTTAATTCTTGTTCATTTATAATGATGGCTTATAAAGTCAGGAAGCTCTGATGGCCTAGTGGGTGAAGATTTGTGCTGCCAACTCAAAGGCAGGCAGTTCAAATCCACCAGCTGCTCCTCAGTAGACAGATGGCCATCTCCTATTGTTTCATTTACAACCTCTGAAAACCCACTGGAGGGTCAGCTATGAGTCAGTACTGACTTGATACAGTGAGTTGCATTGTATAAAGTGAACTAACATATTTTTAGTATTTTATTTTGGGAGGAATTACAGGAGGGTTTTAATAGACATTACCTAACTAATCCTCTCAGCAACTCTCTAAAGGAGTCGTGGGGTTTTTGTTGTTGGGGTTTTTTTTGTTTGTTTTTAAAGGAGTCATTCTTATCTCCATTTAATAGATGAAGAGACTGGGTATCAGAGAGATTCAGGGCTATTTTCTATAAACCAGACTTCAGAGTCTTCGATCTTGGCTTCCATGTCTTCCTCCCTTATACTGGAAGTATTTCTCCAGGTTGACCTTTTTCCTAATAAAATCTGAAGGCTGCATAAAAGTAAGCTGTCCACTGACACTGTCTTTCTTTGCCTTTTGCTAGTAAATCCACAGAGAGGTTGTCTTCTGAGCCTGAAGGTGCAGAGCAAGCCGTCTTCACAGGCAGGAGGCGAGCCCGGTCTTCCTCAGTGCCTCGGGAGGTGTCCCACCTGTCCCTAAGTAAGTGACCACCTACCAGGGCTGATTTCTGGAGACCACAGCCTGGGACTACAGCAACTTCCTTAAAGGAGAAGTTTATGTGGTTTTGGTTATAGAGGCAATTATAGTGATTTGAATAACAGCTACCCTGTTCCTGTTCTGCACCCTGCTGCATGTAGCCCTCTGCTTCCCTGCAAGAGAATCATATCATCCACATGCTGCAGGCAAGAACACTGGAGCCCAGGAAGTCCTATAGTGAGGAGCTAGGAGCCTAGCTTGAGTAATAGGCTTCACCCCACTTCTCCTTCTGGACCTGGTGACCTTGACCAGGCTGTTTACCTGTTTTGAGCAGTTAAAGACCCCAGCACAGTGCAGTAAGACCAGTGTGTGCCTCACGGGGCTGCCATGACGATACCTGACACAGGACGTACAAAGCTAGCACTCAGTTCAAAGCCCACATGCCCTTTCTGTCAACTGCTGTCACTAAAGAGCAGATCTGGGCTGAAAACCCCAGTGGCATCTGCCCCAGCACCTCACTGAGCTGTGTGGCTCCCACACCCTGACTTTCTCTGATCCCGTCTCTTTTGCTTTCAGCCTCTGAATCTGAACCAGCCTCCCCCCAACTCTTCTCTGAGAAGAGCAGGACTACCAAGGACAGCTCACGGACAGCTCGGGACAGAGAGAGAGGAAGGGACAGCAGTGGAAGGCCAGACAGAATCACCTTCCGGGGCCACTACACAGGTGGGCTGGGGGGGAAGCCGGAGTGAACGCCATCTCTAGAGAGGTCTCTTCTGTCATGAGCAACATTTTCCATTTACCCAGCGGGCCACCCAAGTATTCTCAATTAAGTGTTAGGTGGTTCAAAGGCACCGTCAGCTCTTAGGGAGAATGATGAGGCAGTCAGTTCCCTAAATATTTACAGCCCCAGAAACCCTACAGAGCAATTCAACACTGTCCTGTAGAGTTGCTTTGTGTTGGAACCAAGGCTTTGTTTTGTTTGGCTTGGGTGATTCAGAAAACATCAGAGAGTGTGTGTGTGTGTGTGTGTGTGTGTGTGTGTGTGTGTGTGTGTGAGAGACCTTCATGAATCTCAATTCCATGAAGATTTTCTGATGCCTCCTCTTCTCCAGAGGGAGCTCTGGTGGCCTAGAGGACAAGGAGTTGTGCTGCCAATGCAAAGGCAAGCAGTTCAAATCCACCAGCTGCTCTGAGGGGAAAAGATGGGCACCCTCCTCCAGTGCACTTTACTGCCTTGGTCAGCTCTGAGTAGTTTTGAGTTGATGGCAGATAACAACACCTCCTCCTGAGAGCTCATGATCCACTGGGGAACGCTGGGCAGTCAGCGTCATAGACACGGCCCTATTAAGTTCTCTCAGCAGCCCTGTGAAATCAGCACTGCGGGGCATTCTTATTTTACAGCCTCTCAAGTGCACTAGCGAAAGAGTCAGGGGTGTATCAGGGACCTCAAGCCCAAACATTCAAATCAATCAGTGACTCAGGGAGTCAATCACAATTCATCATAGCTTCCCGTTTCTTCCTGACAGCTTGCAAATTCTGGCCCAGCCTGAATGCTGCTGCATGTCAGGGTCTAGGCAGCTGATACTCAAATGGGATCTGAGATGAAAGAGGGGGCGCTTGGGGAGAGCTTACAGTAAACATGTGTGTTCATGCATGTGTGTGTACCCTCTTATGCATACACATATAAGGCGTGTGTGTGTGTGTGTGTGTGTGACAGAGAGAGAGTTCATTCCATACAGAGGAAGACGAGAGAGCGTTATACCAAAATCCTGCCCAGTTATACTCCCAGTGGTGACTACTGTTTCCCCCCCCCTCAGGGCAAGAGTACCATATCTTGTCCCCCAAGACTGGCCAAAGGGACAGCGACACAACTTCCTGTCCCCACTGCCCGCCTGTTAGGACCCAGGACCTAGGTAAGTGACGGTAACCCAGAAGTGGCCAGGACAGCTGAGGATGGATCTTTGTGGTTTCAGGGAGGGTACTTTTTTTTTTTAATTTCCATTCATTCATTGTTGTAGATTTGTTCCCTCCCAAGGCTACCCCCCACCCCAGAACACTACCCTCTTGGAAAAGTAAAAGAAAAGATTCTTTCATTGTTTTACAAACCCTCCCCCAGGTCCACTCCACCATGTAGCCATCGCTCTAAACTCCTGTCATGACAGAAATACCTAATCACATACCTCTTTTAAACAGTTTTCTCCCTCCTCTGTTTCAGTGCAATATACATTATTGAACCCATCTTACTCAGTCTCTATCTATGGTCAACTGATTTTTGACAAGGAGATTAAATAAGTCAAGTGGGGAAATGACAGCCTTTTTAACAAATGGTGTTGGCAAAATTGGAAAAATATCTGTAAAAGACTCAAGCAAGACCCACACCTCACTCCATACACAAAAACCAACTCAAGGTGGATCATGGACCTAGGACTAAAACCAAGGACTATAAACTTCATTACAGGGAGGGTACTTTTTATAGAAGTGGAGTCTGCCCTGGGCTCAGTGACAGGCATGGACAAGAAACTGGGATTTTTGCGGGGCTTCTTAGCCCAGCCAGCGTGTCCTCCCAGGAGACCTATTGCTACCTGAAGCCACCCTCCTTGACACTGACCTTGAGAAACTATGGATATTATTTGGGAGCTTCCAGAAGGACCTTGATAGGGGTTACCAGGCAGCAGGGATTGGGCCTTATCTCTTCCCCCACCTCTACTTCTCATTCTGTCCCCTCACATCCAAAAAGAAAGGCCTATTGGGGAAAAGAGTGACCAGAGAATCTAGAGACCCAAATTGTTGTCCCATTTCTGCAGTTAACATGCTGTAAACCCATAGGCAAGCTAAGTTATGGGGGTCTCTAATGTGGGTTAGGGTTAAACAGGATTTCTCCCTCTCAGCTCTGAGACTTTGGTAAACTACTCGGCCTGTAAAACGGGAGTGATGAGAGTAGGTAGCTTGTGACTTGTTAGCTGAGATGACGCATGAGAGCCCTTGGCGGAGAGCCCTGCTGCAGAAACGCTCAGTCCACGTGGTCGTCGGGGTGCTGGGGTTACCTGTGGCTCAGTGCTGTCGGCTCCAGGACCTGGTTGTTCAGTCACAATCATGTCCTGACACCTCTTCCTCCTCCTAGATGGTGCTGCCACCAGGGACCCACTAGAGCCATCTCTGGTCGATACGCCCCGGTGTCCCATGTGTCATCAAGTCGTCTCTCCCTCTGAGAGGGACAGCACAGACCCAGCCACCTCTGGTAAGCAATGTTCCTCAGTCTCTTTACTCAGCTAGACCCTCAGACACCTAGACAGGGCTGGCACCCGGGTAGGGCTGGGGGTGACCGCTTTCCCTGTTTGAACTGAGCACATTGAGCTCCTACAGCGAGGTGTTCCCCAGGGTGGCAAGCAAAGCCCCAGCTCTGACCGAGGAGCGTCTGGTCACACCCTGATCTCTGCTTGGTCTTCCCACATGGTCAGATTGAGTCTCTGTGCTGTGCCCTCCCTGATAGGAGCAGAAAAGCCTGCCACAAGGAGAAATGCGCCTTCCTCCTCCAGTCCCAAGCAGCGGAGCAAGCAGGCTGGGTCTCCATCGCGGCCACCCCCTGGGCTGTGGTACCTGGCAGCTGTGCCCCCAACACCGGCCTTTGCCTACGTCTCATCAGTGCCTGCCACACCTTACCCACCAGCCACTGTGTAAGAACCCTTCTAGTGACCCTCCCAGCCTCTTTAGGTTTGGCAAGCAGACCAGGTCAGGGCAGCTGAGAACCCAGCAGTCCCGGCCTCCTGTGTCTCACGCTGCATGGGGACTGTCAGGCCACTTGACACACGTGTGGTTATACAGCACACCCTGAGCTTCCAGGGAGATGTTTGGCCCAGCAAGCGACACACAGTGATGGGGACTAGAGAAGGGCTCTCTGCCTGGGGCTTACAGCCTCATCAGAATCTAAGCCTCTGAGCATCTTTCTATTCTTTGTGGGTCTTTTCTGCAACCCTGTAATGCGAACTCTGAAAAACAATAGACTTTATTTTTACACCCATTTGATAATTACAGACAGTTGAGGAGTTAGGACTGTAAGTTCTACGCACCACCATCCCCAATACACGCATAGAGTTTCCCTTTTAGTAAAATATTTATGTGGTCCCTGTGTTAGAAGTGTTGTTAGGTTCCATCAAGTCGAGTACAACTAGTTGTGACTATGATCCCAGAGATGCATGGTTCAAATCCACCAGATGCTCTGCTAGAGAAGGAAGAACAATTCCTCCTGTACCAATCAGATCTGATTTGACGGTACGCATACACAAAAATAATAAAATAACATATAAAGAATAAGGATGTCAGTTAAAGGATAAATGCCATCAGACTGCCACAGCAGCCTTGGGGTCTTTTAACTTCTCGAGGCCTCAGGCTGCACCCTTCCAGTCTCAAACTGTCTTGGATGGGGGTCATGGGGAAGGAGAAGGTCCTTGGGCTTTAGTGCTCAGCATTTCTGGCCCATGGTAGGGGTGTTAGCTTGGGCAGCTCACTTTGCTCCTCTGTGCCTCAGTTTCTTCCTCAGTTAAATAGGTTGTGGTAAAGGCTTAAGTAAACTAACACATGGGGAGTATCTAATTCTAAATTTGCGGCTGACCACTCTGTGCCTCAGTTTCTTCCTCAGTTAAATAGGTTGTGGTAAAGGCTTAAATAAACTAACACATGGGGAGTATCTGATTCTAAATTTGCGGCTGACCACGCCCTGCAAGCTCGTCCAGCTGCCAGACAGCTGACCTGAGCATGCTCAGTGGCAAGGTCAGTGGGCCTGTGCTGCCACCTGCTGGCCAGCAAACACTGCACGTGAGGCTTTCTAGCTTCAAGAATGGTTTTCTTGTAGCCCTTGCCTTGGGGTCCATAGGGAATTGCACAACTAATTTCTCTGTCACTTTGAATCTACCAGCACCTCCTAGGGTGAAAGATTGATAATCTCCTCCCATGTGATTTACACCCTCAGAAACTTGCTGAAGGGTCTGCTACCAGAGATATTTGCTCTAGGGGCAATTTTGGGTGTCTTTCTGGTTATACTGATCATTGAGCTTAAAGAAGTGGGGGGGGGGCATGTGGGAACTCTAAAAAATATGCCAGATAGTCTCTTAGAAGAGAATGTGGGATCTTGTCAGCTGTCTTCAAGAAGCCTGTTCAGTGGATTCAGGTGGAGTTTCTCTGCTCCATACTCTCACAGCCTGTGAATGATGCTGGCCTGTGGCAGGTCCAGCTTGAACTCTCAGCTGTCCCTTTTCAGCTCACTGACCTTAGTAGCTGACATTCACAGAGCACTGATTTGACCAAACAGTGTATGGAGCTTTCTACTTGAACGTGCACTTCTGGTCTACCCTAGGAGAACTGGTGGTGGGTACGCACTTGACTGCTGACCAGAAGGTTAGAGGTTTGAACCCACCCAGCATTTCTACAGAAGAAAGACCTACAGTCTCGTAAAGAGTATACCCAAGTAAACCCCATGGAGTTCCATTCTCTTCATTCTGGGATTTGTTGTGAATTAGAATCAAATCAACCGCAGCAAACCCACTGCGGTAGAGTCAGTTCTGCCGCAGAGCTAGCCATCCTCAGGTTCTGAGACTGTAACTCTGCATGGGCTTCGCTGACGTGTTTCTACACTTAACCTGCCACACTACCAGGGTGTCATCAGCCACAGTAATCAATAGCTAACTATGGCCATTTTTTATTGGGAAATGGAGGCACAGGAAGATGAAGGAGTTTGCCCAGGGGCACACAGCAGTCAGTGCGATGGCCAGGAGGCACTTGGGTGCCAGCATCTAGGCATGAGCTTTTAAGGCCAGTGTGCCTTCTACCTCCTCCCACATCACTGACCTCTTCTCCAAGCTTCACTTTCCTCATCTATGTATTAAGGATAAGGATGTTGACTGAATAAATAAGATCGCACTGGCTCATGTATCCCAGAGCCTGGTACATGGGTGATGCCAGCACGGGGTGGGTAGTGCGCTCCACCCTTTGAAGAACTGCCAGTTTCCTACACTGCTGCACCATTCACCTTCCCACCAGCAGTGTGAGGGCTCTGACTTCCCCATATCCTTGCCAACACTTCTGTTACCTGTATTTTTAGTCAAGTAGGTGGATCTAGAGTACATGAAGAGGCTGCTCACTGGTGTTTACATTTCCTAGATCCACCAGCCACTTCATGGGAGAAAGATGGACAGTTCCTTCCCCAAAGATTTACAGCCCTAGAAACCTGGTGGGAGGGCGTGGTCTCCAGGAGCTGGTGTTGACTTAGCGGCCAGTTTCTGGGAGATACAAATGGTGAATGTATTCAGCTACCAGCCAAAAGGTTGGCTATTCGAGCCCACCCAGTGAGGCCTCGGAAGAAAAGCCTGCTGTTCACGTCTGCATAGCCAGCCAGAGAGAACCCTGTGGAACCCACCTCACTGACACACAGGGGCCACCATGGGGTGGAGCTGACTTGAGAGCTACCAGTTTTGTTTTATTTTTTTTTTCCCCCATTTGAGTGAGTCTACAACTCATATTGGCTTTCACCAGATCATTCATACACATTTTGTTTTATACCATTGTAATTGTTATTTAATGTGATCATTCATATACATTTTGGGTTTTGTTTTGTTTTGTTTAAAACGTATTGCGATGGGAAAGTCTGCGGTTAGGGACCTCTCTAAAGTACTCAAGAGCAACGGTGTCTCTCTGGAGACTAAGGTCCGCCTGATACAGGCTATGGTTTTTGCAATCACTTGTTATGCATCAGAGAGTTGGACAATGACTAGGGAGGATAGAAGGAGAATTGATGCCTTTGAGCTGTGGTGCTGGA
>NW_006399842.1:12110963-12143222 GCF_000299155.1 Elephantulus edwardii
GACTGGGGTAATCGGGATGGGTGTTTCAGAGGCAATGAGATTGGCACAGGATAGAGCAGGGTTTAGGGCTGTTGTACATAGGGTCACTATGAGTCGCAAATGACACATAACAACAACAACAACCATCAAATCAGATCTGACTCCTACAGGAGAGATTGCCCCTCCTCCTCCAGCAGAGCATCTGGTGGATTCGAAGTGCGTGCCCCTGGGATTGCAGTGCAGCTTCTTGCCATCAGGCCACCAGAGCTCCTACATTTTGTTTTATAACATTAGTCACAATTGATTCATATCATTAATTATAATGTCTGATCAAAATGTATCCTGCCTTTTCTTTCCCCTAGCTTCTCAAGTTCATGAATTTTTCCTCCTCCTTTCTCCCCATCCCTGCTAAACATCCAAGCATGATTCTGTCTCTGTGTAAGCATTTCCTTAGCTTTTTAGTTGTAGTCTTAAACATCAAGAGTCCTTTTGTGACTGACTTGTTTCACTTAGCATTATGTCCTCTAGATGCATCCAGGTTAAGAGAACAACTGGTTAAGGACTAGAGGTGGTGAGCGTGTTCTCATGTGTTGGTTAACCGTTTACGTATCTTTTTTGGATGACTTTCCACTCAGATCCTAGTGAAGCCCTTTCACACTGTACATAATGTGTTTATGAGCCATAGAGTTTTCACTGGTTGAGGCGGATTAGCAGGCCTTTCTTCCTATTCTGCCTTAGTCAGCAGGCCCCGCTGAAACCTGTACAACATTACACAACGCACAAGCATTCACTGGCCGATAGGTGATAGTTCTGCATGAAGACTCCAGACCAGGGCTCAGGGGAGGCAAAAATTCTGCTGTTGAACCACCACCATCTCATAGTCCCATTTTTGAGGGGGTGAACCTGAGACACGGGGAGCCTCTGGCTCAGCTGGGGTTTGGAAGTGGGTCAAATCTAGAACCAGCACAACTCAGCTGCACGCAGCTTTCCCTAAGATTAATGAGTGCACTTTCCTCTCCCCTCAGGTACTATGTCCCCCAAAGACCTACCTCAGCCCGAGTAGCCGAAGAGTGGCCCCCGACGGCCTCTTCCCGGCCAACTGCAGGACGCCGACACTCCGTCCAGCTAGACCTGGCCGGCCTGGAGGAGCTCAACCGGGCACTGAGCCGAGCTGTCCAGGCCGCCAAGAGTGTCCGCTCCACCACCAAGCAGATGAGCCGCTCCCTGTCGGCCGACCTTCGCCAGGCCCAGGGCCTGCGGGGCTCCTGCCTCTTCTGATGTCACCTGTGGCCCAAAGATAGATAGGATGGGGACAGACAGGGCTGGAAGCCCACTCTATCCCCCACCCAGGAGTCAGCTGATGCTGTAATCAGCAGGCAGGCTCCTGCGGACTCCGAAGAACTCCCTCCAGCACAGGCCCAGCCGGCTCAGTGGGCATGAGGAGAAACAGTGTCTAAGGGGGACCAGCTGCTTCTAGGAGGTGCTGGAACCAAGACTCCTTTTGTGTCTGTATCGCCTCTATGAGAGTATCCTTGCCTACCACCAGCTAATAATATGTATTTTATATACAAATGGACATATATTTTTTTAAAAACTGAGGCATTTTCCTGGTCCTGCGTTCTCCTGAGGAAGCCTGATCAGAAAGGAAAAGGCCTGGGTCTCTGGCAGAAAACATGTTCCACCTTCTGTGGCGAACACAATTCTGAGTAAGCATCTCTGGGAGGGACATGGCTGGAGACATTTACTACTTGGGACCGGTGGTCAGTGGGGGTTTTTTTGAGGGCCAGTGAGTGTGTCTGGAGAAGACACCTTTCCCAGGAGGCTGCTGGGATGGAGACAGCCTGTGGAAGGGCCTAGAAGTGTGCCCTTCGTGGTCCCTCGCAGTGATGTCCTCATGGTCTCCTTCAGAACCTTACCCAGCCCTCAGCCCCTTGAGGATCCTGTGACATTTGGCTGGTGGTCAGCCACCAGCAGGCCCCGGTGTGGGGCACAAACTGTGGTCATCTCCTGCTCCTCAACCCCACAGCAGAACTTACCTCAGCATTTTTGGAATGTGTGTGCATCAATGATGTCTGTATATTAGAGTCATTTAAAGATCTATTTTCGTTATGAGAACAAGTGAAGAAGAATAAATGTTGGTCTTATAAAAAGAAAGGAAGAAAATGTCAAGCGCCTCAGGCATCTGCTGGTTGTGTCCTGTGTTTCTAAAGTTGGGTTTGGGAGTGGGACAGTAAATGCCCACTGAGGGCTCTCGGGGGCTGCTGGGCACCCTCATTCTGACTCTGCCTGCCTCCTGCTGAAGGCTTGTGTGTCTCTGTCTTTCTTCTCTGCCTGTCTCCAAGTCCATTGAAATGGAGGGGCCCAGCCAGGAGAGGCTGTGTGGTCAAGTCCCTCTCAATTGAGACCCAAAATATCACTGCCAATTGTCAGCAGAAGCACAAACTTGGTCTCTTTACAGAGTTTCATAAACACTAGCAGCATAACACTCAAGCAATAGCTGCATGAGTAACACCTACTGGTTGCTCTCTCTGAGCTGAGCACGTGGCCTGACATACTTCACGCGGGCACATAGTGGCCACCGAGGTGCCCTGCTATCCCCATTTTATTGAGAAGACCAGTTCCAATGGGCTGCATGTCTGTATTCTTTGTTATTTTTCTTCTTACACCTCAGTGATTTTCCCCCCTCACATATTTCATCTGTTTCTTTTCATCAGTCATCCTCTCCTCTCATTTAACTCACTTCTCCTCCACTGCCCCCCACTTGTTGTTAGGTGCCATAAAGTTGACTATGACTCTGAAATCTTGGAAACAACAGACTGGAACCTTGCCCTATCTTGTCCCATCCCCACAATCTATCACAATCCTATTATTGCAATTAATGGGTTACCTTGGGTGTCTTCCCCTCCTTCTCTGACTCTTCACCTTTCCTAACATGATTTCTTTTTCCAGGGACTCACACCTCCTGACAACGTGTCCAAAGCATACAAGACACAATTTCTTCATCCTTGCTCTAAGGGGCAGCCTGGTTGCATTTCCTCCAAGTTGTGATGATTCTTTTGGCAAGCTGTAGTTTATTTAGCACTCTGCACCAACACCACTCTTCAAAGGCATCAATTCTTCGGTCTTTCTAACTCATTGTCCGCTTTCACATGCATATGAAGCAATTGAAAAATACCATGGCTTGCATCAGGCTCACCTTAGTCTTGAAACTGACATCCTTGCTCATGAGCTCATTAAAGCGGTCCTTGACAGCAGATCTTCTCCATGCAGCACATCTCTTAATTTTCTGACTGCTGCTGTCCATGGGTATTGACTGTGGACCCCCAAGACAACTCTTATTTTGTCAGAGATGAAAATGGCTTCTTGGTGGAGTTTACTGTGAAATGGAATTCTAGAGGTCTTGAGTCTCTGGACCCAGACTCTTCTGGGGCCAAGAGGCTGTTCTATCCACTAATGTTCACAGGATCTTCACTGTATCAGGATGGGAATGAGGCCCATGGTGGGAATTTCTGTCTCAGATACTATACAGCAGCTTCATCTCTTTAGCAAGGGATATTGGAGTCCTGTGCACATGGAGCTTGGCTCTTCAGAGAGGAGGCAGAAAGGACCTTGGTGTGTGAGGGCCCAGGCCTGGGAATGAGGCCCACGTGTATGGCTCTGTCACTAAGTAATTTAGGCAGCAACACTGATGGAATAGCCAAAGAAAGATAAGGCTTGACTTTTTTCTGATGGTTTGATACTTCTCCCCTCTGACCCAAAAGGCTGTAAGTCTCTGTGGAGTGGAAGGATGCTGATCTAGCTGGATCTCTGGCTTCAGAGTTTGGCTCCATTTTTGCCTCAGACATGGCCCCAGCTCAAAAGTTCCAAAAACAGCTGCAAGATGTTAAGGGGAGCCCTTACTGTTGGTGTGATTCTTTTCCTCTTCGTCCCCAGATGGGTGTCTGGAAGTCACCTCGACCCCTGGTCAGGCCACTGTGCCTCACACCTGCCAGCCCTGGCTCAGTCCTGGAAGATCCATGCGAGTCTTCCTGTCTTTGGCCTCTCCTAACCTGCCTCCCATAGGTCGCTATGCAGCTTTTCCCAGCAGGCATTGAGGTGCTAAACCAAAGGCCATGACATGACGCCAACAGTTTGAACTCACCAGCGGCTCCATGGGAGAAAGACAAGAATCACCTCCCATGCAGTTCACACCCTTGGAAACCCAATGGGGAATCAATGATGAGTTGGTACTGACTGGATGACAATGAAATTTTGAGGGAACTTGCCTCCCCGGGCAGCCAGTGTAGAATGTCTCAGACAAGGTCCTCCTCAAACCTGTCCCATACCTCAATTCATCCCACCTCTAATCCACCTCAACTCCAAAGTCCTGTGGCTCAGAGTCCTCGCATATGTCCCCTCAGGTCCTCCGCTTGCAGAATGAACAGTACATTTTACTGAGCTCATCTTTCAGATGCTTTTTCCAGAAGGCTTCCCAGACTTCCTCCTGCAAGGGGTGTGCTGGGTGTTGCTCAGGGCTTCTTGCCACCAGGGCCTGAGCTGGTCCTACACTGAGCTGGTCCCAACTCAGGACAATGTCAGCATGAATGAAGAGAATGACAAGAGATTGGCCAGCCTGTTCCAAACATAGAAGTTTTATTGATACGACTGCAATGTAACAGATCCAAGACCAATGGGAGGTTGAGGGTGGGTCTCTAAAGTTGCCAAGGTCCTAGCTCAACCTGCATCTATCTAGGACTCCTGGTTTCTCTTCCTCTCTTCCTCATGCTGCTGCTCCAGCGGCCCACACAGGTCCTGGGAGACAGTGCCGGGAGAAAGGACAGTTAATGTGGAGGGAGGTTTTCCATGGGAATGGAAAGTTCTAAGCTCTGAAATCACATTGTCAGGGCTCCCATTCCTGGTTCTGACAAGTCTTGACTAATCTCTTTCCCTCTCTGAACCTCAGTTTGCTCATCTCTCCAATGGGGGTACAATTCTCTAAGAAGAATTGGTATTTAATGAACATTTACGGTCCGTCAAACCCTTATGCTGTGTCTCCAGGATTCCTCATAACCACTGTCATTTAACAGATAATGACACTGAGGCTTAGAGTAGCCACATTACCAGTCCAAGACCACTCATCTTAGATGAGGAAGGCACATTTTCAGCCAGGTAGTGTGACTTGATACTTGAGTTCATAGCCTTTTCCCAGGGCTCCCAGTGTGGATTCAAAGCATTGATGTTACATGAGATGCTCTTGAGTGACAAACCAATGAGACATTTCCATCGACCCAAGCTCTGTGTGTGTGTGTAATTAACAACTCATTGCTGTCAGTTGGAACTGACTCATAATTCCCCCTCCAAGGCTGCAACTCACATGAGACAAGATTCTCCATCTTTCATATATATGTGTGTGTATATATATGTGTGTGTATGTATATATACACACATATATGTATGTTGTTGTTGTTATGTGCCGTCGAGTCGCCTGCGACTCATAGCGACCCTATGTACAACAGCCCTAAACTCCGCTCTGTCCTGTGCCAATCGCACTGTCTCTGACACTCCCATCCCAATTATCCCAGTCACTGAATCAATCCACCTCATAGAGGGCCTTCCTCTCCTGGGCCATCCCTCCATCCTCCCAAGCATGATGTCCCTCTCCAAGGACCGGTCTCTCCTCACTACATGTCCAAAGGAAGTTAGACGGAGCCTCAGAATCCTTGCCTCCAAGGAACCACCCGGTTTAACCCTCTCCAGGACAAATCTATTTGTTTTCCTAGCAGTCCATGGTATTCTCAGTACTCTTCTCCAGCACCGCAGCTCAAAGGCATCAGTTCTCCTTCTATCCTGCTTGGTCATTGTCCAACTCTCTGATGCATAACAGATGATTGCGAAGACCATGGCCTGTATCAGACGCACCTTAGTCTCCAGAGAGACACCACTGCTCTTCAGCACTTTGGAGAGGCCCCTAACATATATGTATACACACCTGTATATGTATATGTATATGTATATGTATATGTATGTGTATATGTATATGTATACACACACTATATGTGTTTATGTATGTATATATGGGTAATCTCCTCCTGTGCCATTTACTGCCTCTGAAAACCCACTGAAGGGGCAGCTATGGATCTGTTCCAACTTGACAGCACACAATACCACCAACATATCTCTATATATTAATATCTCTATATATTATTGTTGTGGTTGTTATGTGTGATCAAGTTATCAAGTTGGAACTGACCCATCATCAGACTTTCGGAGGATATCTATATCTATCATCTATCTATCTATTATCTATGATCTATCTATCTATCTATCTATCTATCTATCTATCTATCTATATCTATTTTCTATCTAATCTATCTTCATCATCATCATCATCATCATCATCTATCTCTATCTCTCTCTAGATCATCTATATCTCTTTAAAGTGAGTCACTCTAGTGGCCTAGTTTATAGAGAACTGCCATGCTAACTAAAGACTGAGCCTATCTGCTGGTTCGAATCTACCATGAGTCCTTAAAAAAAAGTAGGCAGTCTCCTCCTGTGCTATTTACATGCACAGAAATTCAGTAGTCAGCTTCCACTGGCTCTCGTCCACCTCGTCATGCCCACAGAACCCTCCACTGCCCTTGCCAGTGAGCAGGGCCTACAAGTAGTGGTCTTGCTTTGAGTAGCCTTAGCTCACAGCCTTCCCTGTCTGAGCCTCCATGGGCTGCCAATGGCAAGCTGCCCATGAGCTGGTGGTAACACCGTGTGAGTCCTCTTACAGTTGCTTAGCTTTTTCCCCATCCCTCTCCCCATTGGTTGGGTAGCACTTTCCCGTCGGTGGGTTACCTTTTTCCCATCAGTGTACAATATATCCGTCTCCTGTAGGCCCATGCACCTGAGGGCATCATAGAACTCTCTCAGTTGTTCCTCTGTCACATCCTGCTTGTCAGCTGCAGTGGGGAACAGGGGCTAGAGTGAGGAGGTTAGGGGGAACCTGTGTGGAAGTCCAGGCAGGACTGGAGTTCAGAGAGCTCAGTCTGAAGGGTGAAACTGCAGTTGGGGACTTCCAGGGGTGCCTACCGTAGAAGGACAGCCCCCGGTTCTTCTCATCTTCTGGGAAGAAGGAGAACATGTAGGTCTTGGGGTCCTTGGTAAGCAACAAGTAGGCAAAATGTTTTCCATCTGACACTGGAGGAGAAAATAGCATCTGAGGTGAGACGGGCTCAACGGTTACCACCTTACAGATGAGGAGATTTAGGGTGCTTATCAGTGAAGACCCAGGGTTTACGAGGCCACCACACTGTCAGTTTCACATGTCCTGGATCTTGTGTTGAATGCTGCATATACATACATGCATGGACTATGCATTACATGCATGGAACATATGTGGAATATATCCATGTGTTACATGTGTACATGCATACACACACATATGTACACAGACTCATAATAGCCTATACCGTCTGGTGTCAGAGTCTTTCTCCCCATTTTACAGATGAGGTAAATGAGGTGTCAAGAGGAGCCTCAGAGCTGTCAGCTGTGCTGGCTCCATCGCATCGCCACGGTGTGTCAGACTCTGCCTCCTCAGCCGGGAGGACCAAGAGGGGAATTGTCTGCTCAACACTCGTGCTACTCTTCACTTCCAGAGCACTGGGCTGAGAAAGGCAGGACTGAGTTAGCCTTTCATTTGAATCTTGGTTTGACTTCTCTATGCCTCGGTTTTCTCATCTGTGAATTGGGCATAATCATTATAATAGCAGCAGGTTATTTGTGAGTATTCAACAAACCAACTGATGTAAAGTGCTTCACACAGCGCCCGGCACACAGTGAAAATTCAGGATGGTTCTGACACCATCATTACAGAAGGCAGATTCCAGGACCACTTCTATCCAGGGATAGAAGATGCAGGCCTTCCCCATGTTCTCTGGGTCCTCAGTCCCTGGAGACCCCGCCACTCTATAGTAGCCCCCTTCCCACAGTACCCTCCAATCTGAGGGCCAGCACTTACAGTGTTTAGAGAGGGTTCCATTCTCCCGTTGGACCTCCAGGTAGCTGGAGTTATAAATGCATTGGCCCCGGCTAAAGTCAGAAGCAAGAGGAGAAGTGAGTGAGGTGAGAGGGTCAGGGAGAGAGGGCCAACTGGCATCAAGGGGCAGGGCCTCGGGGGAGTTTGGAGTCAATCCTCCCACTCTGAGGATGGGGAGATGAGAGCAGGATCAGGAGGGACTTGTTCTAGGTCTTCTAGCTGCTGGGAGTGGGAGCTGGAAGTCAGTGGCCACATGGGGAGTGTGGGGTGGGCAGGGGCTGGCCAGTGGGGCTCTCACATGGTCTGGTACTCGCGAAGCAATATCTTGTCCTCCGTCATGTTGGGGGTAAAGTAAAAGAAGTCTGCTTGGATCTGTCTGGACTCCCGGTTGTAGCTGGGCTCTTGTAGGACTGAGGCGATGTAAAACCATTTGCCAGAGATCTGGGGAGAGACCAGAAGCTGGTGATGGGGGCTTGCAGCTGAAACATCCTCGACAGTCGGCTGGGAGGGGACAGCTAATCTCTGGCTCCATTTTACAGATGAGAAGACAGAGATTCTTACACTGTGAATCAGGCAATTCTACTAGCAACACCTCCTTGTCCAGCACAGAAATGGCCTCTGCCAAGGGACCTTGGAATAGGACTTCTGGGTCTGGAGGGCAGGTGAATGCTGCCCGAGGGACCCAGCTGGTCAGAGTTCCATGAGCACACAAGAGAGGAAAGGACAGAGCCAGAAGCAGAGGGCTAACCAGCAGGGGGAGGGAGCCTGGTGCTCACCCGCTCCAGGGTAGCGTTGGTGATAGGCATTGCTGTTAGGTTGGCACATGCTGGGTCCTGGGCATCCAGCAGAGGGAGGAGGCTCAAGACAGGGAGCGCCCAAGCCAGCACCATACTGAGGGATGAGGCACTTGGTCAGTAAGACTGGCGGCCTGAGATCTCATCCACCTTTATAGTCAACTGTGGGTGGGGCGCCCGGGGCCCAGATTGGGTCAGCTGTCCGGGCTGTGACACAATCCACTGAGTGCTTGGGAAATACCTTGCACAAAACCTTCCTCTCTTTCCCCAATGCCAGCTTCTGGTAACTTCTTTCAGCCAAAGTCTAATATAGATTAGTCCCTGAGGTTGATGGGGTTGGTTACACAAGTCCGAGAGTCTGGTTGATCCAAACCAGGAAGATTGGACATGGAGTGATATTAACACATTCTATTTCATTGAATCCCTAGAATTAGTCCCTGGATTATAATTGAGGGATTGCTTACTTCATGTTTCTATGCAATTCCTGAACCACTGAGCACCAAGAATTGAGAGAGGGACCTAAAGCCAATGCTGATGGCTTGTGGAGTAACCCTGGTGTGGGGGAGGGGATGACAGATGGAGAAATAGAGCCAATTACAATCAAGTGTGCTCACAACTCTGTTAGAGGAACAAGTGTAGAGGCCATGCCCAACCAGTCCACACAATTAGAGTATCAAACATAGCAGTATAGGACACGGGCAATTTTGTCTTCTTTGTCTAGGAATATGTTTTGAAACATTGTTCATGGTTCACTGTGTTTCACTGTGGCATTAATACCAATTTATGGTGAAGAACCATGTGCATCAGGTCTAGAATTGTATCCCATCAGGTTTTCTATTATTGATGTTTGGCAAGTAAATCACCCAGGTGTTTCTTCAAAGATATCTCGGGGCAGCCAAGTGCATTAACCATGTCCACCACCCAGGGATTCCTATTTCAGTATAAAACCAAAACATCAAACCCACTGCTGCCAAACTGATTCCAGTTCATGCCAACGCTTATCTGGTTTCCAAGGCTGTAAATCATAATGGGAAGAGAGAGCCTTATCTTTTTTCCTGTAAAGCTGCTGGAGATGCTGACCTTTTGATCAGTTAAGGTTGGCAGTTCAAGGTCGACACTTAACCTACTATGTCACCAGGGTTTCTTGTTTCAGCACAGTCTTTTGTAATTTTAATGGATCCATAATCTTTCATTGACGTAGTAGAATCTCATTTCCTTAATAATGTCCTTTCGTTATATATTTAAATATCTCATATTCTGTTCTTTCCCCTGATGATAGTTAAGTGAAAGTATTCAAACTGCTAAGTATACCATACTACTGAAAAGAAAGAAAAATTGTGCTGACATGGTATTGTACATGCATTGTACAGCAGCATTGCTCACAACCGCCCCCAGCTAAGAGCAACTCGAATGTTTATCAGTAGATAAATGAGAAGGCTGATTGTGGCATCTTTATACAGTGAAATATGCACACACACAGTGGGACTTAGCAATAAAAAGATCAACTCTTGATGTAGTAACCTGGATCAACAACACCACTACCACAGCCATGATAAAGGAAGGAGATTAAACACAACAGAGCACATTGAATATAATTGCATGTGCATAAAGTTCTACAATAGTTAAATTCATTTTAGTGATGGACACCTGGCCCAAGGTTGCTGAGAATAAGGAGGACAATGCAAGTACAAAAGGACACAAGAATTGTGGCAATTGTCCACATGTATCGATCTGTCAAAACTCATTGAGCTGTAAGCCTAATTTATGTGTATACTAATGTACATACATTATACCTCATTGACGGTGAGTTTAAAAACCTCCCTCTTCCCGTTTTTGTGTGCCACTGAGGCAAAACCAACCGATCGCTGGTCCTCCAATGGGTTCTCAGAAGCTGACAACCCAGGTTTAGTTCCATGCTTCCTGACCAATTTGTGATCTTCTGGATGAGTTGCTGGGGAGGAGATACCAGCACAGCAAACTGTCCACATTGGAGCTTTGGCCCTGGACTGAGGAAATAGCTCAAAAATATTTTCTCAAGTTCAAATCCTATTGCATAATCTTTATGTAACCTAGGTGCGTTGAGTTCCTTGCCTGAAAAATCGGGGAAGCACCCTGTGACCTAAGGTTGTGTGTGCGATTAAAATGTCTGAACTGAGCATGGCACGTGGTTTGTGGTCAGGGTACAGCAAATCGTGGCTGCTCTTATTTGACATATGCTGCTGATATTGATCAGAAATATATGAAGCTGTCAAGTATGGAAGTAAAAGTGGAGTTTAATATAATCAATTTCTTGTAGCTTGCCCTATGATGAGTTCTCTGAGTGGCACAATTGGGCTGAATCACAATCAAAAGACTGGTGATTTGAACTCAGCTAGTGGTAGCCAGAAGAATGTGCTACTGTGCATCTATAAAGATTGTTGTTATGTGCCATCAAGTCAACTACAACTCAAAGCAGCCCTATGAAAAATAGCTCTGGTCCCTGCCCTATTCTGAGCAAATCTCACCATCTCTGACACATATTTTCACAGTCTCTATGTGAATCCATCTCATCCAAGGTTATCCTCTCCTGTTCTGACCATCCACCCTTCCAAGCATGATGGCCTTCTCCAAGGACTGACCCCTCCTGGTAACATGTCCAAAATATGTGAGTGAGAGTTTCAAGATTCTTGCCTCCAAGGAGCAACCTGGCTTCACCCTCTCCAAGACAGTTAGTTTTGTTCACTTGGCAGTTCATGGTGTGTTCAATGCTGTTCTCTAGTACCACTACGCAATGGCATTGATTCTTTTCCTGTCATCCATAGTCATTGTCCAGCTATAAAATGCAAAGCAAGCAGTTGAGAAAATCATGGTCGGGATCAGGTGCACCTTAATCTCTTGACTGACATTGTTGCTTTTTACCAATCTGGAGAGATGCTGACAGCTGACTTTCCTAAAGCAACTCATCTTTTTATTTCCTGCATGCTGGTGTCAAGAATATTTGTGGATACAAGCAAGCTGAAATTGTTAACAACCTCAATCTTTTCTCCATCTGTCATGATGCTGCTAATTGGCCTGGTAGTGAGAATCTTTGTTTCCTTGATACTGAGAAAACGGCAGTCTTTGATCTGTATCAAATACTTAAAATTCTCAGATTTGGCAAGTAAGGTTGTATTATTTGTATAACACAGGTTGTTGATGAGTCTTCCTCCAATTCTGATGCCACATTCTTTCACATAGAGTCTAGCTTCCTAAATAATCTGTTACACATACAGATTGAAAATCTATGGAGAAAGAATACATCCCTTACACCCCTCCCTTCTTGATTTTGAACCATGCAGTGTTCCCTTGTTATGTTTTTTGACAGCTTCCTGGTCTAGGTATAGGTTTTGCATGAACACAATCAAGTGCTCTGGGACTCCCATTCTTCTCAAGGCTTGCCACAATTTGTTGTGATTCACACAGTAAAATGCCTTTGCATAATCAATAAAACATAAATGTACATCCTTCTGGTACTCTTTACTTCCAGCAAAGATCCATCTAATGTTGGCACTGATGTCCCTAGTGCCATGGTCTTTTCTACACCTAGCTTGTATTTCTGATCGTTCTCTGTCAATGTACTGTTCCAGTTATATTTGGATAATTTTCAGCAAAATTATGCTTGCATGTGATGACATTGTTCAATTATTTTCACACTCTGCTGGATCATCTTTTGGGGAATGGGAATAAATATGGTCAATTTGCCACATAGTACTCCAGATTTCTTCGCACAGCCTGGTGAGCACATCCATGGGCTGCATCTGTTTGTTGAACTACATCAACTGGTATTCTATCAATTCCTGGGCCCTTATTTGTAATCTATAAAGATTACAGCCACAGAAACTCTATGGAATAGTTATTTACACACACGGAGTCATTACAAGTCAGAACAATTGTATACCAATGAAGGAACTGTTCTTTTACTTTTCAAAGATAAGAGGGAACTGGGGGTGGGGAGGTGAGGAGGGGAGAAAAGTGCAACAATGAATGAATGGAAATCCAAAATCTCTGTAAATGTTCATTAAAATGAATAATAATTAAAAAACAAAAACAAGAGTCAGAACAATAATGACCATAACACCTTACATACAAACAATGGTTAAAATCAAGAAGAATGGGAATCCCAGACTACTTAATTAAGCTAATAAGAAACCTATACCTAGAACAAGAAGCTGCTATCTGAACAGAGCAAGGGAACGTTTGCATGGTTTAAAATCAAGAAAGTTGTGTATCAGGGCTGTATTCTTTCTCCATACCCATTCAATCCATATGCTGAGAAAATAATTCAAGAAGCTCTATAAAGACTCTGTGAAGAAAAGTGTGGCATCAGGATTGGAGGAAGACTTATCAACAAGGTGTGTTTATACAGATGACACACCTTGCTTGCTGCAAATGAGAAGGACTTGAAACACTTGCTGCAGGAAAATAAAAATCCACAGCCTTCAATGAGGATTACATTCCAATATCTGGAAAACAAAGATCCTCACTGCTGGGCCAATAGGCAACATCAAGATAGATGGAGAAAAGATTGAAACTGTCAACGATTTCATCTTACTCGGATCCATAATCAATAACCTTGGCACAGGCAGTCAAGAAATCAAAAGACATATCACATAGATAAACTCTCCTGTCAAAGACTTCTCCAAAGTACTGAGGAGCGATGAGGTCATTTTTAAAACTAGGGTGCACCTGATTCAGGCTGTGATCTTTTCAATGATCAATGAGCTGGACAATGAATAAAATATGATGAGGACAGCACAGGGGAGGGCGGAGTTCAGATCTCGTGTATGTTATTGGTAGGTGCCACTGCAGTCAGATACGACTCATAGTGACCCTACAAACAACCGATTTGAACACTGTCCTATCCTTACAAACTTTAACACACACACTAGCCCATTGCTGCAGTCACTGTGTCAACCCACCTGGTCAAGGGTCTTCCTCTCCTTCACTGACCCTCCACCTTCCCCAAGCATAATATCCCTCTGCAAAGAATAATCAACCTTTGCTATCAACATTCCCAAACTATGTGAGGAAAAGCTTCATCACCTTTGCCTCCAAGGAGCACTCTGTCTGCACTTTCGAGACGTATCTGTTTATAATCTCTTGGCGGTCCTTGGGGCCCTTCAGCACTCTTCTCCAGTGCCACAGTTCAAATGCACCAATCCTTCTTCTGCCATCCTTACTGCCTTTCCAGCTCTGGTTGGAGAGCTGTTGTTCAGAGTTACTATAAATTGTTCTATCCTCATTGTCACCTAACAACAACAACAACAACATAATTTAACCCTCAATAATATGGATTGACACGTGGTTGTAACAATGGCAAAGATGGTGTGGGTGGCAAAGTTCAGATCTGTTGCTCAGCGTCGCTATGAGTCAAAGTCAACTTGAGGGCACTTCAAACAGCCCCATTGTCTGACTGGGCGCTCTGGTGGTGTATTCTGTAGGGAGTTAGGCAGCCCACCCCAAGACTGCACATCTCTGGGGTTCCAGTTCACCAGCTGCTCCAAGGGAGAAAGGTGGACAGTCTCCTCCTGTGTAATTTTCAGCCTCAGAAAATCTGCTGGAGGGTCAACTATGAGTTGTTTCTGACTCTATGGCAATGAGTCGATAATTTAACAACTGCCTGGTTTGTGGTCAGTAGACAGGGCTCTGGGGGCCTGGTGGGTCAGGAGCTGCACTGTTAACCCCAAAGTGGCACCTCTCTGGTGATTTGAGTCCACCAGTGGCCCTGAAAGAGAAAGATGGACAATCTCATCCTGTGTGGTTTACAGCGTCCAAAAAGCCACTGAGGGATCAACCATGAGTCAGTTTTGCCTGGATGATAATGACTGACTGAGCGACCAGCAAACTGGCGAGGACATGTCATTCCTCTTCTGCAGAGGGAGAAATGCTTCAGAGACGCCAGGGCCACTCAAGGGCGTGTGACAGAGAGCTGAGACTGGGACCCACCTGCCAGCCTCTCCTTTCCCATCCCTCGCCTTCCCAACCCTGGACAGTTATATTGTGGTTGTGTCTGCCTGTGGCTCAAATTTGATTCACTTTGGATGGAGTAAACACAAGCTGGTCTGGACTTTCTCCTGAAATGGACCTGCTGGACCCAGGGGAGTCCACCAAGGCCACTTCCAGACACTCATTGTGTAATGGGGCTGGGAATTGCTGGTGCTGCCTGCTGGGGGAGCTGCTTTCTTCCCCCAACAATTCCTGCTGGGAATGAGCTGGTCCAGCTCCAGCAGCCTTCCTGGCTGGGGCCACGGAGGTCCTCAGAAAGCAGACCTGCTGAGAGTTACTGGTTTTAACCTTGTCAGGGTTAGGTGCCATCAGGTCAGAACCAATTCACAGCTGACCCTCCAGGGGGCTTCCAGAGGCTGTAAACTGCACGAGAGCGGCATGGTGGTCAAGCTCTAGGCTGCAAATCAAAAGATTAGCAGATCAAACCTAGTGGTGGCTCTACGGTAGAAAAGACCTGGTGATCTGCTCGCATGAAGACCAAGAACCTCAGGGGACAACTTTATTCTGTCACGTGGATGAGGACAGACCTGCCGGCATACAACATCAGCTAGTATCTGGGCCTGAGCAGGTGCAGCTCCCCACTCCTCAGAATGCCCTTCCCCACCTGCCTCGCCTCCGCTTTCGCCTCAGCTTGTAGAGTCATCTCCTGACTATGCTGTTCCTGCTGGAATCACGTCTGCTGCCCTTCTATGTTGTCCATTCTGCCTGCCAGATACTCGGCTGCCCTTTCTCCCTGCCCATCACCACACACAACCCGTCCAACTCCCTCTACCAGTTTAGGAACCCCTCAGGGACACACTTCCAACTTTACCCCTGCAATCTCAGTTACTTGCAGCACAAGGAAGGTGCCCAAGGTCATGGAGCCTTCTTTTGACAAATCTGAGCGAGACATACTCAGTGGCTATGGCAGAGAACTAGACTGAGCCCCCCGGGCTCAGAGCCTGCTGTCTGGCAGGACACTCAGACATTAAAGTGACTTACCTTCCCATCTCCTAAGTGAAAGGCATAACCAAACAGCTGGAAAAATTCTTTGGAATAATGATATGTAGCCGATCTTAGGAAATGGGTCTAAAAGTGGGCCATTCTGGCTCCATTTTAGCTTTACTGCCAGTTAAAGAATATTCACTGTTACTTGTTTCTGAGTTTGTCTCCAGCGTTGCAGAGTCACTTCTGGCTCTACCGGTGGCTCTTACACTAGCACCTCCAGGTTGGTGGTGGTGTTAGCAGTGGACTGATGCTGCGCATACGATCCTGTGCACAACACACTGAAGTTTCCCAGCTCAGCACCAGCTGCTGGGCCCCACCTGGGGTTGGGGATGCAACTCTACAGGTCTGGGAGGTCTACAGGTCTTCTTCATTGTTTTACAAAAGCTTATTCTTAAACATACAACAAGCTCCCAGACCACCTTTCCAAGCATGATGTCCCTTTCCGAGGAGGAGCCTTGCCTAGCAACATGTTCCAAGTATGAAAGACAAAGCTTTTCAGTACCTCTCAAACCAAGCTCTGGTGGCCTAGTGGTAAGGAGCTGCTCTGCAATGCCAAAGTCAGCACAGTTCAAATCTGCCAGCTGCTCTATGGGAGAAAGATGGACAATCTCCTTCCATGCAATTTTCTGTCTCTGAAAACCCACTGGCGGGTCAGCTATGTGTCAGTTCTGCCTCAACAACAAAGGTAAACCAAGCACCTCATCTCCTCGGTCGCTCTTCCTCCTTTGGGGGAAACAGGATGAGCATCGCCCCACTGACTGGTCCAGAAACCGCCCTCTAACCTTTGAGAAGAAGCACACACCACAGCCAGTCATTCCATTGCCTCAGTTTTAAATATTTATTTAAAATCCAGAAGGGAAAAGATGAAACGGAACCCACAGGGGGTTCTAACACACTGACATGTGGACAGAGATACAGACAAGGACAGCAAGAAAATGCAGGAACTAGACAGAGGCCAGGCTGAGACTGGTGGCATGGGGAAACTGGGGGCTGAGATGAGGCCCGAGCTGCTACGAAAACGCACTTCCTTGGAACATCCAGGCAGGGGTGGGGTGGGGGTGGGGGCACAGGAAGTGTCCGGGAGGGAGTGTGGGCCAGAATGAGGTATTAAATAATGACAACCAAATCCAATTCTCAAAGAGACACAATTTAGAAAAAGAATACACAAACAGAAACGTTCACATACATTTCCCCCTTCTATAAAAATAATTCCATAGTTACAATAACCTCGACATCCAACTGAGTGCCAACATGCTGGCCGACATAGCACAACTCAGATTACATTGAATATCACCATAATGCTGAAGTGAGATTCCCATATTCTTCCTCCTCGGCCCCATGTACACTTGGAGCTAGCGACACTGGCTTTCTAGAGAATTTAACGACAATGAAAAAGCAAGAAGGACCGACTGCTACTGATCTTGGAGAGATGACCTTGGGGCTGTGATCTGTGGCCTTGGGAGACGCTGGATAAGTCAGTTCCTCCTCCCAGGCCAGCCTTGACCAATGCCATTCCTGCAATTGTTTCTCTGAAGTCAAGACTTGTAGCATTTCTCCAGGACATGCCCTGTGAGGCAGTCTAACTTCCTTTCAGGACCAAGAGAGGCCAAGTCAAAAGCCTTGGTACTGAGGCCTTCCCCTGCCTGAAGAAGACAAACATTTCAAAGTCCATAAGTTAAAAGGCAAATCTCTACTTCTGCTTTCTGGTAGGCATTTTTTTTTGGCTCTTTTTTTTTAAATTATTTTTTTCTTTTCTTTCTTCTTGAAGCAGTTACTGGATAAACAAATGGGTGATGACAAGAACAATTTTTAAAAACTCCCCAAACTTTGTCATTTGGAGGAGAGAGCAAGACGTGGACCAAGCCTCACATCATAGAAAGTTTCTTCAAAGTCTGTGGCAAAATGGTAGCACCTTTAGAATCTTAAATAAGGTTGTTGGTTTGTTGTTGTTTTTTTTCCCTTAAAAAAATATCACAAACATTATGAGACAATTGTGAGCACCAGCGATTTCACAGTGGGAGGTAGCAATGTGGGCCCCCCAGCCCTGAGGGTCTCGCCAATCCCTCTCCTGGCATCCTCGCTTCCCACCCCCTGGCTGCTCTTTCTCATGTGCTCATCTCTTTCCCAGGTGAAAAAAAAATAGTAACACATCTTCTTTTTTGTTTAAATAATATATATAAACTTCTTTCCTTTTCTCCTTTTTTCATGTCTCCTTCCTAATATTGCACATCAAAAGCTCCCTGGCAGGGACCAGCTGACGAGATGCCCCCTTCCCTCAAGTTGGCTTGACTATGGGGCTCTTTGGGCAGGAAGCTGGGGAGGGAAGGGGGTGGCCGCAGAGCTGGCCGACAGGCTGCGGGCTCCGGCGGCATGCAGGCCCAGCTTGCTCTGGCTGGCTCTTTGGTTGGTCCCAGGGTACCCTGTCCCCTGCTACTCCTCCTTGCTTCTATCGGGCAGTCAACAGTTGGGACCTGCCCAAGAATCCCGGGGTTGGTGGGCTGCCTCTGGGCCCACCTGGCCCTAGGTACCCTCCCTTTGCCTCCTCTTCCTCTTCCCTCCCCCACGAGGCCTAGAGGAGCCAAGAGGTCAGAGGTCAGAGGAAGCATGCAGGTCCAACTTCCAGGCGGTACTGCTTCCCTGAGGAGGCAGGGGGGAGGTTGTCTATGCTGACAATGGGCAGCTGCTGTGGGTCTTGGGTCCGGAAGGTGAAGAGTGTCTGATGCCAGTGACCATCCTGGACCTGAAGGGAAAAGGAAACAGTGCACGTACATTGACAAAGGTCCTCAGCATCTCACAAACACTTGTCCATCCATCACTGCAGCAACAACCCATTTGTTGTACTCTTTAATTCTTACAAGTAAACTAACGAACATCACTGGAGCAAAATCTTCATGCTCGTTTTTGGAAAGCTCTGGTGGCCTCATCCCTAGACAGCTGCATTGCTAATCCAAAGGCCACACCGCTCTGGTGGCGCATACCCTCCTAGGCAATGTGCAGCCCCAGAAACCCACTGGAGGGTCGGCTAGGAGTTGGTTCCAACTCAACAGCAGACAGAAGAGTGATGCTTATCATTTGTTATAAGTGGTTCTTCCCATTTGATCTAAGCGACAACATATGTCATTTTGTGATAGACTTATTCACTTTGGGATGTCATTGACGGTTTGTTAACGGCATCTGACAACAATGACTAATCAAGATCATTCTTAATGATTTCTCTAGGAGCAATCCTAGAAATGGACTTGGTGGATCTGCAGACTTGGTTAGATACCACTGCAAATTCCAGTGGATTTAGTCTTTTGATTTCCTGACTGCTGGTGCCAAGAGTGTTGATTGTGGAGCCGCAAGCAATCTCAATCTCTTCTTCATCTATCATGATGCTGTCAATTGGCCCAGTGGTGAGAATCTTTGTTTTCTTGATGTTGAGCTTCAATCCATATTGAAGGTTGCAGTCATTGACCTTCTGAAGCAAATTCTTCAGGTTCCACCTCGATTTCAGCAAGCAGGGTTGTGTCATCTGTATAACTCAGGTTGTTGATGAGTCTTCCTCCAATCCTGATGCTACATTCCTCCTCATAAAGTTTAGCCTCCTGATTAGTCTATTCCACATACAGATTAAAAAGTTATGGACACAGGATGCATCCCTGAGGTAGTCCCTTCTTGATTTTGAATCATATATATGCATATAATTCTCTCACTCATTGCTGTCAAGTCAGATCCAATTCACAGCTAATCTTCTAGCAGGTTTCCAAGTGGCTATAATCACATGGGAGGAGATTGCCCATCTTTCTCCCATGGAGCCTCTGGTGGATTTGAACCATAAGAGAGGCATCACTTTTTGCCTGAGCAGTACAGCTCCCTACAAACCACCCTACCAGAGCTATACACACACACACACACACACACACACACACACACACATACACACACGAGCCCTAGCGGCAAAGAAGCTGCACTGCAAATCCCAGACATGCAGTTTGAGGCCACCAGCTGTTTCATGGGAAAAAGATGAACAATCGCCTCCTATGAGACTAATTGCCTCTGAAAACCTGTCCAAAGAGATATCTATAGATATAGATGGTATAGATATAGATATAGATGATATAGATATAGATAGATAGAGATAGATATAGTTGTTGTACACCACTGAGATGGAACCGATCCATAGCTGACCCTCCAGTGGGTTTTCAGAGGCAGTAATCACACGTGAGGAGAGTGCCCACCTTACCCTGACTTTGCTATTGGAGAGGTTCTGCTTTCTGAGGACTTCGTGCATGTGGAGTAGCACTGTCCCACAGGGTTTTTAACACATGACCTTGTAGAACAGATCACCAAGTCCATTTCCAGAAGTGCCTCTGGGTGGGTATCAAATACCAACCTTCTGGCTGTTGTTGTTGTTGATTGCCTTCGAGTCGAGCATGACTCATAGTGATCCTGTGAACAAAAGGCCTGAAGTCCCTCTACAGCTATCGACATTTATCCAAGTTCATAGAGTTTTGGAGGCATGTTGTTTAGGAAGTGGATGCCACTCCTGCTTTCAAATCTGTCATAGTATGTAGTCACATATTTAATTGTTTGTGCCATCCAGAGATTATAAAAAATATTGTTGTTGTTGTTGTTATGTGCTATCGAGTCGCCTGTGACTCATAGCGACCCTATGTACAACAGCCCTAAACTCTGCTCTGTCCTGTGCCAATTGCACCATCTCCGACACACCCATCCCGATTACTCCAGTCACTGAATCAATCCACCTCATAGAGGGCCTTCCCCTTCTGCGCTGTCCCTCCACCCTACCAAGCATGATGTCCCTCTCCAAGGACCTGTCCCTCCTTGCAACATGTCCAAAGTATGTTAGACGGAGCTTCAGAATCCTTGCCTCCAAGGAGCAGCCGGTTTGACCCTTTCCAGGATGAATCTGTTTGTTTTCCTAGCAGTCCATGGTACCCTCAATAATCTTCTCCAGCACCACAGCTCAAAGGCATCAATTCTCCTTCTATCCTCCTTGGTCACTGTCCAACTCTCTGATGCATAACAAGTGATAGCAAAGACCATGGCCTGTATCAGACACACCTAAGTCTCCAAAGAGACACCATTGCTCTTCAGTACTTTGGAGAGGTCCCTAACAGCAGACTTTCCCATGGCAATACATCTTCTAATTTCTTGGCTGCTGATGCCGAGAGTGTTGACTGTGGAACAAAGCAAACTGAAGCTGTGAACAATCTCAATCTCTTCACCATCCATCCTGATGCTGCTAATTGGCCCAGTGGTGAGAATCTTCGTCTTCTTGACATTGAGCCTCAGTCCATACTGAAGGCTGCAGTCCTTGATCCTCTGCAGCAAACGCTTCAGGTCCTCCTCAGTTTCAGCAAGCAGGGCTGTGTCATCTGCATATCGCAGATTGTTGATAAATCGTCCACCAATCTTGACCTTACATTTCTCCTCATAGAGCCCAGCCTCCCGGATAATCTGTTCTGCGTACAGGTTGAAAAGGTATGGAGATAAGACGCATCCCTGGCGTACGCCCTTCCCAATTTTGAATCATGCAGTGTTTCCTTGCTCTGTTCTGACGACTGCCTCTTGGTCCAAGTATAGGTTTCTCATTAGCATGATCAAGTGTTCTGGTATTCCCATTCTTCTCAGAGTCAGCCACAGTTTGTTATGATCCACACAGTAAAACACCTTTGCATAGTCAATGAAACACAGACATTCCTCTGGTACTGCCTGCTTTCAGCTAACATTAGCTACAATATCCCTAGTACCACGACCCTTTCTAAACCCAGCCTGGACTTCCAGCAGTTCTCTGCTGATGTGCTGTTCCAGTGGTATTTGGATAATCTTCAGTAGAATCTTGCTTGCATATGAAATCTATAATATCATTCTATAGTTTCCACACTCTGTTGGGTCACCCTTCTTTGGGATGGGAACAAATATAGACCTCTTCCAGTCAGTTGGCCAGGTGGTTGTTCTCCAGATTTATATGTAATATAAAAAATATTACATATGTAATTATTACAGATTGCACATGTTTGCACTGTCCCTGCATGTGGGGCTCTGAGAGTTACCTTGCAGCCATCCATGGATACCTCTGGCCTGAACTGACCCCCAGCTTCAAAAATCTGCCCATTCCAGGCCCTGAAGCGCACAGCCCGTTTGGCTGGGGTCTTCCCACTGCCCTCCTGCCACACGGTCATGTTAAGGCAGTGGATGGTGATATGCTGAGTCACCTCAGAGCTCAGCAGGTGCAGAAAGTTCATCTGGACCCGGCTGATCGCAAACTCGACCTGTGGGGGAGATACAGCAGTGAGGTGTTGCTGGGATGATGCTGCAGCACTTGGAAACCCTCTCGTCTTCCATGGAAGTGGAAAGATGGGTCTGTCCTGGAAAACATGTCTCAACCATGCTCCCCTCAGCCGATGCTCCCACCAGCCTGTGTGAGAAGTGTGCCCATTTGAAAGACTGGGCAATAGAGGTCTAGGGGAGCCAGTCCTACAGCTATGGAGTGACAGGAATGAGAAGGAAGGAACTGCAGGGGTCTCCATGTCACCTGATGTATGGATGACCCTCTCCTACTGCACAGATGACCTTCAGGGCTGGGCTGGGACCAAAGAAAAAGAAAAAGACCTGGACCAAGATTGAGAGGTCCATTCAGCACTCAAGGATGAAAAATGCCTCCCTCATTCTTTCTAAAGCCCCAGGTCCCTGTGACCAAGAGCCATGGGGTAGGGAGTGCACAGAGCTGCAGGGAATGGAAAGCCTGAGAGCAAGATTTAGGGCTCTGGTGGTTCTCTGAAGATCCAGGCCTCTTCCTGCCGTCGCTCCTGATAGGACTGGCCACCAGATGGATTCCAGTCTGGCCTCACTCTTCTACAGGGAGATTTGCTAAACTTCAGAATCAGAGGGGACAAGGTCTGTAGTGGTCACTGAGTCCCCGATGGTCTGTGGGTCCACTGTGGGGGGTAACAACACACAGCCCTGCTTTCTGTCTAATTGGGTCCTAATACATAGCTCAGGGTCTGGGTACCTGGAAGCAACTCAACTGGTTGACCAGATGCCTTTTTCTAGAGGTTCTCAAATTCTGGGTTTGATATTGTTAACTCGATTTTCCAGTGAAGGGTTAATAAGGCTCAAGGGAGTAGGTCTTATGGTGGCATGCATTGTCCCAACATATAAAGGGCTTGTTAAAAGTGAGGACTTGCAATTCATTGAGGGGCAGCTTAAATTGGGGCAGGGGTCTCACCCCACGGCCATTGCCACTGCCTGCCTGGGTGTACATTGACACACAGCCCGAGACAAGCACATAGCACATGCTCATTACACATTGCTCAGCATCTGAAGACACCACTAGTGTGGCACAACCCAGGTGGGCACTGCTGGGACTTAATTAGTGCTGACAGTTCGTGGGTCTCTAAGTCTGCCTGGCCAACCCTTCTATTTTGATTTTGAAGAAAGAATATTAGTATCATCCAATTGCAGACAGTTTGGAAACCATGAACCTGGGATGAGCCTTCTACAATTTAAAGATGAAGAACTAGAGACCCCGGAAAGAGGGGATAACTTTCCCCCAGAAATACAGTAGGGCAGGGTGAGGACAGAGGGTGCCAGTCTGACAGGGAGTGGGGTGTGTATGGATACCTTGGAGGCCGTGATGGGCTTGAGACAGGTCTGTCCACCATGTGTGAAATTGCAGGAGACTTGGATGGTGTCAGATGAGCAGCCTAGATTTGGATCCACCCAGTAGGTACCTGCAGTAGAGGGAGGGGGGCACATATGGGTTTTAAAGACAGAGACCATGCACCTTGTAACCTACTGAGCCCCAGCTGGGCACAAAATCAGGGGACAATCTTTGGGTCTTCTTGAAATACAGAGATAGAAACTCTCAGGAGCAAAATGCAGGGTTGACAGCACCCGGAGGAGCCAGCTTGTGAGTATGTGACTTTTCTATCTTTTCCATCTTTCTGAGGCTCAGACGCTGAGCACGTGTCGACAACCTAGCTGAGTGGTTGCTCCACCAACATCCAGAACTCCTGGGCCTCCAGGAGAAGCTGGGAGCCAGGACTCCCACTTGGATTCCCCAGGTCGGCTCAAGCGCCCGCAGCTGACTGAGTGAGGCCGCCTGGCAGCTCACCCAGCCTTCATGTGTAGGAGAGGGCAGGGTTCTGGGAGTCGTGGCCAGGCTCCAGAGGTGGTGCTGGCACTTGAACTCAGATACATGAGCCATCAAAGCTTGCTCCTGGCACCACATTAGCTCAGAGAGAGGACAGTAAGAGGGTCAGGCTGGCTCTTCTAGGAAGGGGCCCCTCCCTGTGACAATGCCACCCTGGAGACATCTTTTATGTTGTCCCCAACTCCTGTGTTCCCCACAATATTTATATATCCCAGGAAACACAACGGGGCTTAAGTCACTTGCTGAATGACCTTTCATGTCTTTCTCTCCAGGATGGAGACTCGTCCCAGCGCCTTCTGAACACCTCACCTCCCCACTCAGGACATCCTCGCTCCACACACACCTCTTGGCTTCCTTACCATCCGCCATCTTCTGCTCACAGTCCATGAGGTCCCGGCAGACCCGGGCGGGGTTCTCTTTGGTGCCCAGGGGCGTCTTAATGCTCTGGATGAGGTTGCTGAGGTAGTGTAAGGTTTTAAAGATCTCCCCTCCCTGGTCCAGCAGCAGCCGGTCTGCATGGCTGTAACCCTGGCGCAAAGAGAGCGGGTAGCCATTGGCCTTGGAAGGGCTTGGTCCAACCCAAGGCCAAATCTCCGAGTTCCCATTTCTTAAGGGACATGGCAGGGGTAGAGGTTGAGTTTCCTTCCCTCCCACAGATAAAGAAACAGAGTCAGGGACAAGATGCAGGAGAGAGGGGGTGGCGAACTGCAATAATGATTGGGGAGCTTGACCAGACTGGAGGGTCCCCCTGTGTTCTCTGGTCCATGGTGGGCAGAGCCCCTGAGCCACAGCAGACAGGGGTGCCCCGACCACCAGGGGTGTCCCTACATCCCTGTCTGGGAGAGTCTATGAGGAGGAGAGGAATCGTGCAGCAAGAATGGGGCGCTGAGCTTCCACCGGGTGGGAGGAGGTGGCTATGAGGCACCAGGAGTTGCAGCTGGGGGCCAGTAACTGCAGTCCCAGGAGGAGGACTGCGGCTCGGAGAGGATGCCCATGAGGCAGGAAGGCCACAGTCAGAGTATGAAGAGCAAGGCTTCAGAGCAGTGCTGCCCACACGACCTTGGGGGTTAAGGTGCCTCCCCCAAGAGTCCACAGGGAGAGGCACTGCTAAGTCAAGAGCCAAAGGTAACACCTCTCTGGGGGTTCGAATCCACGAGTGGCTGCGAGGGAGAAAGATGGGCAATCTCTCCTGCGGGAGGGTCAGCTGTACAAATCAGAGCGGAGTAAAGCCTCCCGCTTCTCAGCTTGTGGAAGGCACGTTCGTGTGGGCGCACACACGTGGGTGGACAGCACACCTACGTGTACGGGTCTCGCCATGGCTGTGCGGCCTTGGCCTCATTATCACCACTGGGCGTCTCTGCCCCTCGTCCCCGTGGCTGTGAATGGCACCGAGATGAGGGCTGGGAAATGCTCGGTGTAGGTCACACTGAGCGAGCCGGCCACAGGCCCGCCATTATTTCTGTTTTCCACGGAAAGGACTCGCAAGCGGGGCGGGGGTCAATCAGTACCTCCAGGCTGAGGGCTCCATTAGTGTCCATCCATGTCTGGAAAGCTGCCCCAAAGTTATCCTGTTGCTGCGCAAGGAGGAAAGAGAATGTCTGTCCCAAGTCCACCTCTGTGGGGGCCTCCCAGACACACCAAGTGGAGCTCGGCTCTCCCACTCCAATTTCCCTCCAAAATTCACGGGCTGTAAGTCCAAGCCCGGGGCAAACTCTGTCCTTCCTCCTTTTGCAGACAGAGGGCGCTCCTGACCCTGCCATCACCTTTCTTCCAGCCCACCTCAGCTCTCCCCACGCTCACAATCAAGCTTCCAACCTCGTCTCTCCCTTCCCCAAACCCATCAGGATGTGTGCACCTGACACGCTGTACCATTGCCAGATTCTTCCATGCCATGGTCTTACGACTTGCTGCCACCGCTGTCTGGAACATCCTTCCTGCCTCTAATGCTCCTTCTGGCTGCTTCCCTCACCACAGGTTCTGAATTAGGGGTGATGTCACCCCCAGAAGAACAGCTGACAATGCTCAGACACATTTTTCATTGTCACAACTGAGAGGAGATGTGACTGACGTTCAGTGGCTACACAGCACAGGACAGTCCCCAGCCAGGGATCAATTCATCTCAAATAACACAGCATCTATGCCATGAAACCTGACCCTATATTCATCATATATATATATATAGGCTCTGCTGTGAAACCTGTTCTAATACTGCCGCCTCCAGGCGAGGGGAGGCCCCCTTCCCTGTGAGCCCATAGTCTCCGTGTGTGCTCGTGAAGGACCACAGCCTTTGTCCCACACTGGAGCTGTCTAATACATGACTGTGTGACTCTTACACTAGTACCAGGCTTGACAGACACACAGTTACAGTCTTGCCATGAACACAGCCTCTAAAAATACGGTTCTGAGCCAGACTCTGGAAGTTCTCCTCTGGGTCAGTGCCCAGCCCTGTTTCTTGCTAACCTCCCTGTGGTTCAGTCTTCTCATCTCTAAAATGGGTGTGATAATAAACCTATTGTGCACAACTGCTGAGAGGCATCAATGTCACTACACAAAGAAGACTTCTCAGAGCGTCTGGCATCTCACAAGCACTCAGTACACGTTAGTTATTAAGCAACCCCCACCCCCAAGTCTTCTAGATTTCTACTGGAGAAGTCTTTTTCCTTGCTATGACTAGTCTTTGTGGTGGGAAGTGCTAGAGAAGGCTATCAGCTGTTGCTTTGCTTTTGTGGATGGTGAGGAATGAGGGACTATGAGAAGCAGAGAAATAAGATGAGCAGAGGTTCTGAGAGGACCACAACCAGGCTCAGGGCTTCCTACTCTTTGGTCTTCAACATTTCCTAGGATGCTGTCAGGACTGATGCCAAGTCAACCTACTGGTATAGCCATGAAATGGGAGAGACCTCATCACTGGGTTTGGGAGGGTCTGTGCTCTGAGACAGAAATGGACTCCTGATGTGCCCCCTGCTCGGCTCTCTTTGGACCCTAAGACTTTGAGACAGAGGAACCATCTGAATTTGCCTGACACAGCACAGAAATAGGTCTGGGAGCCCAGGGTCAGAGCACCTTTCCAAGTTTAGTCAGGGGCACATCCTGGCTAGAGTACAGGCCCCCTGCCTACTGCCCCAGCTTTCTACTGTGTCCAGAGCTAGAGAAGGAAGGACAAATGGATGTAGACATCCACAACCCCATCTCAGGGTTCTACCCACTACGGCACCCCAGAGCCTACCCCAAGTGGACAAAAGAGAGTGTTCAACTTACAAACTGAACAGGACTCCCTGGAGGACCCTGCAAAAGAGGAAGGCAGGTGAGCATTTGAGGGGGGCTGAGTATCAGAGTCCAGGCTCTCAGGATAGTCAGGGTGCAGAGTGGGCTCCCAGGTCTTATGCCCCAGAAGTCCGGCCTCTCCAGGGCTGGACCCACTTTCCTAGAGGCTGGTGGGCACATATGTCCTATGAATTCTGCCCACAGATGTCTGGATCTCAATGAAACGACTTCACCCCTCTCCTGGGAGCCCCAGATGCACCGAGCACTCAGTTACTCACCGGCGGGCCAGGCTGCCCTCTTGGGCCAGGAGGACCCTGGGGGAAGAGAAAAGCAGTGAGGCTGGGCCAGCCAGGCTTCTCTTTCCCGCCCCACCCCAGAGCTTCCTCAAACAGAGCTGAGGCCCAGGGTCAATGGTTCCCTGGTGCTGATGAACACAGATGGGAAGACTGAGGCCAGAGAGAGGAAGGACATTCCCAAAGCCATTAACGGTCATGTGGAGGAGAACTCAGAGTGCCCTGCCCCTCCTCCCTCCACCCCCAGCCCTTACCCCAGGGCTTACCTGTGGGCCTTGCAGTCCCTGGAAGGAGACAGAAGCAGGGAGAATTAGGGGACCTCACAGAGCTGTTCCCCAGCCCCCTCAACTCCAGTAGCACTGTCCCCAGCCTATCACTCACCGAGTCCCCTCGGCTGCCTCTGTCACCCTTCGGGCCCTGCAACAAACCAACACCCAGTGAGAGATGACACATAGGAGAAACTGGGGCTCAGACTAGCCGGGAAAGCAGGGACCCAGGGGTCTTCTCGCCCAGCCCCCTGCACGTACCGGGAGTCCAGAGGGTCCCAGGATTCCAAGGGGCCCGATGATGCCTTCCTTTCCCTAGAGGAAAGAGAAAGGCTGTATTCTGGGAAGAGAGTCCTTGGGGAGAGGCCTCTGTGTGCCCCAAAGGAGTAGAGTGGGGATCTCCAGATGCAGAGCCACCCAGGCATCATGACCCCCCTACAGGCCTGGATAGGGGAGGGGAGGGCTGGCACAAGAGAGGGGCTGGCAGCCCAGCGGTAGGATCGGCAAAGATGTGGGTGTGGGAAAGGAGATTGGGTAGTAGAGGCGGAGGACACGGGTCCAGCCAGCTGATGACCGAGCCACACGGACGGATGGCTGTGCCTGCCGGGAGAGGGACTCACCCTCAAGCCGGGCGGCCCGCGCGGGCCCTGAATGCCTTTGAAGCCAATGTCTCCGGGCGGCCCCTGCAGAGGGTAGAAGAGGCCCGAGTTAGTGCTGGACAGCTCCCTGTGCCTGGTCCACCTTCACCCTCCCTGGCAGGAGAGGCCATGCCTGACCGACTCTCTGGAAAATATCCACAGTGGTTGGTACTGAGTTTAGTGCTGTGTGTTCTGTCAGCCCTCCACCTGCAGCATCCCTGTCCTCCTCGCTTATCACCTCATGGGGGGGATGCTGAGGCCTGGGGAGGCTCCACGACTTGCATGAGGCACAGAGCAAGGAAAGGGGGGGCGCTTTGAATATTCTGCTGGAGAATGAGTAGCAGGAGGCGAGGATGTTCACCCTTAATTCAGTTTGTACTTTAGCCCGCCTCACGAGCACTCAGTAAACCTTTATTGAATGAATATATGAATGAATGGTGAAAGAAAAAGGCCAACAGGGCCAGCGAGGTTGTACCTTGGGTCCAAAGAGGCCTGTCATTCCTGGAAAGCCCATCTCGCCAGCATCACCCTATAGGGAGAACAAGAGAGCTGGGCGTGCAAAGACAGGACAGGGCTGCCCAGAGGTCACCCACGATGCCTGGGCTCGCCTTCTCCCTCCCATGTGGCCAGGGGTGCTGGACGGCTCTGAAAGAGATGGTCTGACAAGTGGGAGCTGCTCCCAACATGGACCCACATCAGCCCAGCTGGGAGGTGAGAAAGCAAAGGCCAGCTCAGAGATCCCATCAGGGGCAAGCCTCTCGCCTCAGGACCCCCGCTCTAGGTCTTCAAGGGAGAGAATGAAAGGACCCCGCACCCCCACCTCCACCCTTCCGGAAGCCCTTCTAAGGAACGATATGAATGAAGGCAGCCAATTGGGGAGGGACTCTCTATGCCCAGATTTTACCTAGATCACATCTGATTTTTCTCATTTTGTTCCCACGGCAGCCCTGGGAGGCACTATAATTTTAGATTTGTTGACTTCTCCTTGAACTTCCACTAGTTCTTGCTTAATGTATTCTGACGTTCTATTATTAGGTACGGGAGCTCTGGTGGCCTAGTGGGTATGGAGTTGCACTGCCAACCCAAAAGCACACAGTTTGATTCCTCCACCTGTCCCGCCGGAGAAAGATGGGCAGATTCCTCCCATATAATCTACAGTAACTGAAAACCCATCGGAAGGTCAGCTGTGAGTCAGTTCCCACTCGACGGCACATAACATTATGAGGTACACGAACATTTAGGATTCACACATCATGTTGACAAGTGGACCCCTTTAAAATGACAGAATGTGCTTGATTATTACTCTGCACCAGGAGTCAGTAGACACTGGGCGCTGGGCCACCCCTCCCCTCCTCATGCTGAGGGACCATCAGTTCTCTTTTTGCAGCTTCTCCTCCCCTGAGACCAACACCTGGTGCCTGGAGTGGCTGCTCTGTCACTGTCAGAGAGTAGGCTGGCTGCTCCCAGGGCTGTGACACATACGTGTGTGTGATTGTGTCTAGTTCCTGGGCTCACTTACCGGCTGGCCCTTGGACCCAGGCTCTCCCGGGCCTCCTGGAAGCCCCGTTCCACCCTCTGTGCCTCGCTTGCCAGGTGGACCCAGCTGTCCAGGTAACCCGCTCTCACCCTTAAAGAAACACAGTTAACACAGGAGTGATTCCACGGCAGGACCCACAAGATTAGGGCAGGAAACAGGCCTAGTTGTAAGAAGATGTACGCTAACCCAGGGGCACATGGTTTGAATTCACCAGCTGCTCAGGAGAAAAATGGGCAGTCTCCTCCCATGCGATGCCTCTGACAACCTGCTGGAGCAATGAGTTGGTTCCCACCAGTGACAATGAACAACAGGTGAAGTGTCCGGATGCTGGCAACAGCGTTCCTTACCCTCATATTCAAAGCCCCATATGTCCACCCTTCCGTCGTCTCACTTCATAACTTCCAAGTGAAACATGACATTTCCCACCTCCATACCCAAGCTCACTGCTTCTCCTGCCTAGAATGTTTCCCCCCTTTCTTCTCCCATTTCATTATTCTCTGATCCTAAGCAATTGATCCTTCTGGTCTCACAGAGTTCCAGCTAGACCTCCAGCTCAGGGAAGGAAAGTTCACGCTTGACTCCTTCACCGCAATCTTCCCATCAGTGTCTAGCCTGGGCTCAGACTCATCCATGGCTGCCCTCCATCCCCAAATGAAGTCATTCCAGGGGAATCTTGCTGAAGCGGCAGTGAAGGACCCCGGCGGCAAGCAATAGCTAGTGTTCCACAAATATCCACAAGAGGGCGCCCAGTGACAACTCAACAACTGGTTTCAAGGGTCTGACAGGAGCAGGTACAGCTAACCTTGGTCAACTGTCTTATATTTGGTTAAGCCCAGAGCAGGGACCACTGAGAAGGATCGGCAATGTGGACTTCATTTTTTCACACAGACCTTGGGAAGGGACTTCCTGGAGTAAAAATCATAAAAAGCTCACACTGCCTTTGAAGCAGTTCCAACTCCTATCCCCACCATTGCATTTCCAAAATCCTGTGGTCAGTTCTAGGGAGCTCTGGCGGCCTAGTGATAAGAAACTGCACTGGAATCCCAAAGGCAAGTGGTTCAAATTCACCAGCTTCTCCACGGGAGGATTGGCAGTCTTTTCCCGTGTGATGAAACTGCCTCCAAAAACCCACTGGAGGGTCAGCTATGGGTTGGTTCTGACTCCATGATACACAACAACAACAACATAATCAATACTAGTATAGGGAGCTCTGGTAGCCTAATGGGTAAGGAGTTACACTGCCAACTCAAAGGCAGGTAGTTCAAATCCACCAGTTGCTTCTTAGGAAAAAGAAGACAACGTCCCGTGTGATTTTTTTTTTTTTTAGCTATAGAAAACCTGCTGGAGGGTCAGCTATGAGTCAAACTGAGTTTATTATGTCTGGTGAGGAGTTCTGGTGGCATAGTGTGTTGAGTAATTAATCAAAAGATCAGTGGTTCAAATCCACCAGCCACTCCAGGGGAGAAAGATGGGCAACCTCTTCCAGTGAAGATTTACCTTCTTAGAAATCTGGTGATATGTTGGACTCAACTTGACTGCCGTGGGTTTACTTTTATTTAGGGTTTTTTGTTTTGTTTGGGTTTGGTTTTTTTTAGTAGTTGGTACCAAGGTATGTAGAGTGGAAGAGGTAAGTGACTAACCTTGAATCCTGGGAGGCCCTGTGCTCCAGGCAAACCAGCCACACCTGGGTTTCCTCTTTTTCCAGCAGGGCCCATTGGGCCAGGGTCCCCATCATCTCCCTGCTCCCCCTATAAAGAAAGAGGGTAAAGGGGTGGCTTTCATGGTTCAGGAAATCACTTGCTAAGGAGACAGGACGACTCAAAGTGGGGTGACGTCAGGGGTAGCAGGAGGAATGGGGTTCATATTCTGGGGTGAGGTTCCTGTGAGGATGGAGCAGGACATGACGTGCTGTGGACTGAGCAAGGGTACAAAAAAGAGCCCAAACCCCTGGGGGTGCTCCACTGCAGGTGGGAGTTTTGAGGAGAGTTGAAGGGTTCTGGGCTGGGGGGGTTTGAGGAGAGGGTCAGAAGGGTTCCAGGCTGGGGGGGTTTGAAGAGAGGGTCAGAAGGGTTCCGGGCTGGGGGGGTTTGAGGAGAGGGTCAGAAGGGTTCCGGGCTGGGGGGGTTTGAGGAGAGGGTCAGAAGGGTTCCGGGCTGGGGGGGTTTGAGGAGAGTTGAAGGGTTCCGGGCTGGGGGTTTGAGAAGAGGGTCAGAAGGGTTCTGGGCTGGGGGGGTTTGAGGAGAGGATCAGAAGGGTTCCAGGCTGGGGTGCGGGGGTTGAGGAGAGGGTCAGAAGGGTTCCGGGCTGGGGG
>NW_006399842.1:12143322-12283586 GCF_000299155.1 Elephantulus edwardii
TTGAGGAGAGGGTCAGAAGGGTTCCAGGCTGGGGTGTGGGGGTTGAGGAGAGGGTCAGAAGGGTTCTGGGCTGGGGGAGTTTGCAGAGAGGGTCAGAAGGGTTCCGGGCTGGGGGGTGGTTGAGGAGAGGGTCAGAAGGGTTCCGTGCTGGGGGAGTTTGAGAAGAGGGTCAGAAGGGTTCACTTTCTCTGGTCCCAAAGGTTGAGGCAGCTTCTGGGGAAACAGTGGGGCATATTAGTTCTAGGTCAACCAAGCATGAGTGCACTCCTTCCGGGCCCATGGCCCACAGCGTCAGGTGGAATTGCCGCCTGCTGACCAAAGTCCTGCTCACCTGCTGGCCTGCTGGGCCATCCCGGCCAGGGAGCCCGTCTGGTCCAGCGACGCCCTCAGGGCCCTGTCTCCCCACCACGCCCCGGGGTCCAGGCAGCCCCTGCAGGCCCTGGGGGGTGCAGAAGAAGCTGGTAAGGGCTTTTAGGAGGGGAGGGAGGCGGGTAGGGGAGGCCTCTTGCAGCCCACTCACCTGGGTTCCCCTCCTGCCTGGCGCCCCGGTCTTGCCTTGCTTTCCCTTTGGTCCCTGAAATGAAGAAGAATATGAGGGGCGCTGCCTGAAGGAGATGCAGCACCTAGGGCTCTGAGGGATGCTGAGAGATCGGGGCCCCGGGTGACGCCTGCTCCTGGACCTCAGCATCTGAGGGGGCCGCCAGATGTGTCACTACCTCTGCTGGAGGTCCAGATGTCCCCAGGAGCACCCCCCAGCCCAACTTCCTAGTCTGAGCCCAAGCCCACAGAAAGCCAGCCTGTCTGACTCTCAGGAACAGGTACAGGTGTTGGTGGTGCCCCCTCCACCCTTCAGGGCCCCACCACGAGTATCTCCGCTGTCTCCTGTCAGGCTCATGGTGGGTCATCCTTCCCTGTGGGGCTCTCTCTCTCCCTCCAGCCTGGCCTCTGACCTTGGACCCGTCTTTTCCCCTCCCCTTGTGAATAATCAGCCCTCTTACCTCCTCGCCTTTTGATCCTTTGGGTCCCGGCCGGCCCCGGGGTCCAGGATGCCCCTGAAAACCAAGGTGAGATGACACAAGGTGGCCCCAGGACTCTCTCCCGGGGAGGGTGGCCAGTCTCCGCCTGGAGGGGGAGGTTGGGGAGGGATGTGGGGATGCAGGTCGGGGTGGGGAGTGGCCCCAGAACCAGGGCAGTAGACACCAAGGTGGACTGCCTAGGCCCTACTATAGGGAGAACCCCTTTAAGCTTTAAAGGACTAGGTTCTTTAAGTCCCCCATCCACCACCCTCAGGGCAAGAGGGGTTAGGGTAGGAAGTACCACTCACGGGGCGGCCCTGCTGGCCTGGCCTTCCACGGATGCCTTGTACACCCTCTTGTCCCTGGAAGCCAAAGACAGATGGGTGAGGGGTCCCATCTTGGAGGGACTGGGTCAACTTCCAGTGTGGAGGATCAACTACCAATCCAGAGAAAGATCCCAAGAGAATCCTGCTCTTCCTAGCCAAGTGTCACTTTCCCTCACTGAGACTCAGCTTTCTCATCTGCAAAATGGGTGCAGTGAAGATGCCACCTTGCAGAATAAGCATAAATGAAGCAGAGAGGAGGGAATGAGCCTGCCAGAGGCCTGCCGTTCCATCAGTGTCTTGTCTTGTCTGCCAGGTGGGGAGACTGAGGCCCTCCAAGAGAACCAGGCTAAGAGGAAACCATCAGTAGGCACCAGGCACAGATTGTCTGAATGTCAGCCCCAAGCCCTCTTTCTGGGGGAGGACTTCTGTTTCCAGCCTGTGCACTGATGGCAGAAGGAGGACACGGCTCCAGCGGTAGAGCTGAGGTTGTAAAGCCAACAGGGGAAGAAGGTTCTGTCTTTCTCCCTCAAAGCTTCACGGCCTTTCAATTAACAGGGTGACTGACCCTCTACAGACTAGACCACCAGAGCTCCCTGCCTCCCTGTAAGGCCTGCCCTAATCCCAGGCTCGGGCCGGAACCACCTCTCTGTCACGCCCTGTTCTGCTGACACCTCGGAGCTGTGATACTTACTGGGTATCCAGGGTCCCCCGGTTCCCCGCGGTCTCCTCGATCACCCACGGGGCCCTGAATAACAAGGACAAGAGTGAAGCATGTCACCAGGAGCAGGGCTGGGTGGGCTCGGGCTTCCTCTGCTGTGGAGCTTGAAGCAGCTCTGGGTCCGGCTCGTTCTCCCAAGCCCACACAGTGTGTGGTTCTGGGTCCACCTGGGATCAGGTCCAGGGGATACAAGTTGGGGGTGGGGGGAGCACTTACCCGGTCTCCAGGGGGCCCAGGAGGCCCCTCGGCCTTGCCATCGTCACCCTGCTCCCCCTGTGGGCACAGAAGCAACGTTAGGACAAGCCTCCACTCCTGGGGCATGGCAGGAATTCCAGCCGCACTGATGCCCATGTGCCATCATCAGAGACGAGGTCCAGCCCCTTAGGGTCACAGAGGGGCAGGCCTGGAGACACTGTGCACGCCCCACCCGATACGAGCCTCTATCAGGTCACCCCCACTGCTGAGCCCTTTTCGGCTACAGGATGGAGGTGGGAGACTAATGAGTGATGTCCATGAGGATACATGAGTACCCCAGGAAATGACACAGGGACCCTGGTAGAATTTACTGGTTAGAGCACCCTAACGAATTAGATGATGTTGTTATTTATTATTATTATTCTCACTGTACAGATACAGTAAGGTGCGCCTGATTCAGGCTATGGTCTTTTCAGTCACTTGCTATGCATTCAAGAGTTGGACAATGACTGAAGATGACAGATGAATTGATGCCTTTGAGCTGTGGTGCTGGAGAAGAGTACTGAGCATCCCATGGATAGCAAAAAGAACAAACAGGTATGTCTTGGAGAAAGAGCAGCCAGAATGCTCCTTGAAGGCTAGGATGAAGCTTCATCTCATATACTGTGGACATGCTGCTGGGAGAGGTTATTCCCTGGAGAGGGACATCATGCTTGGGAAGGCCAGCAAAGGAGAGGAAGACCCTCAGCTAAGTGGGTCAACACGGTGACTGCGGCAATGGGCTTGAGTGTGTCAGAGACTGTGAGTCGGCACGGGATAGGACAGTGTTCAGATCGGCTGTTCAGGGTTGCCATGAACTGACGTGACTTGACAGCACCTAACAACAACAACAACGATATGACACTGAGGAACAGATGGGAGGGGCACAACTTGCTCTGCTCTGTCCAGTGCTCAGTATTGAACTTGGGTTTGCTACACATGGAAGCTGAGAATTCTCCCAGAGAACCAGAGGCTGAGCTGCTAAAATGACCATTGGTGACAACAGAACGACCAGGTGGTACATGGAAAGGGGACCGGCTGATGGCAGAGCAGAGCACAGAGCTGAGCTCCTGTCACCGCCACTGGACACCACACCAGCTAGGAGGAAGATGTAAGCAGAACTCCAAACGGCAGAATCTCAGGGCTCACCTTCCCTGGTGACCCACTCTAGGCTGGGGCTCAAACCTGGGCACCCTGAGCCTCCTTATCTGCTGAGATCGAGGGGGAGGCCTGAGAAAGGGGAGCACACCCCGGACTGGAGCATGTTCCCAGGCTGGAGCACATCCCGTGGTGAGTCAGGCTGCTGGCGGCTACAGGCCTTGGCCCTGGGCCTCTGTGGCTCCTGTGGGCAGATGCTGTAGGCGGGCGGGCCTGGGCCCAGAGCCTGGAACCATTTGTACCCAGAGGGGTGGCCCAGGGAGCGGGGATTCCCTCTCTGCCTGGTCAGGGCTGGCCGTCTAGGGCCCTTTGTTCTAGTCTTGTCCCAGCACTGGGTTCTGGTGTGGAGGGAGGAAGCTGGGCTCTGCGCTTAGCAGAACGGCCCACGTTTACCTAGAGTGCTCTATGTGACAGGACTTCCTAAGGTATGCTTCATATATTGTTTCACAAAGTGGTTACAGCAACATTAATCTCTGAGGACTGCTGTCCCCATTTTACAGATAATGAAACTGAGAGCCAGGGAAGTAAGGGCCAGTGTCAACACTGGAAACAAGGAATAACCTGGGCCAAAAGGCAGCAGTTAGCCAGCTCCTCTTGCTTGAGGCATTATGGCTGATCAGATGGCTCTTGTGTGAGGATGCAATATTTTTTTTTCTTTTAGCAACAGAAAGTTAGTGGAGTTTTGTCTTCCGCCTCACCCTCTACCCCTTTCCTCTTTCTAATCTCACCCCATCTCCTAATCTCACTGACCACTGGTCTTGCAGACACACGCTCCACTGGGGATTTTCAAGTTGAACGGGGCACTGGCTCATCTAGGGTCTGTTTCTGTCTGGGGAGCAGAGCTCAGAAACACACAGCCCAAGGTCTGTAAGCTACATCTGCCTCCTCTCATCACTGACCCTGGAGATTCAGTTTCCCCATTGTCATATGAGACACTGGTGCTTTGTGCCTGGAGAAAACTTAGGAAAGGAACTTTACATGTGGTCACTGCATTTCTCCCTGTTTCCAGCACCTTCTACCGTCTATCTGGCTACTCATTTGTGTTACTGTTTTCAAGCAGAGCATGCCTCTGTGGGAGCAGCGGCCAGGGCCCTGAGTCTGACACATACTTGAGGTCTTTCTTAGCCTCACACACCCACTTCACAGATGAAGCCATCAAGGTTCAGGGAATCCCAAGGAAACATCCAGGGCCCTGGTCCACTTGGAGCAGAGCTGGTGTTAGGATCTCGTTCTCAGCAGCCATGTGGATTGCTTCCGGGACTGCAGACAGCCCAGAGCGATTTAGGGGCTTCCTGGTTTCCCATCACTTCAGGAACTATGGAAACCCCTTCCATGGCAGCCAGGATGAACTGTGAGGGTTGAGGAGGGCCTCAGGGTCCCTTTCTCAGCTTCCTGTGGGTTCTGTCCTGCAGACTTCTCACTCTGATCAAAGCTCTACTCTTCTGCAAGCAGTAAGGAGAGGCCATCTGCACAGCACGCCAGGCCAGGATGATTCATGACAGCGGGATTTAGTTAGTGGCGAGCTGACACAGCAAAAGCAAGGAAGGCTGGGGAGACGGGGCAGGGGGCAGGGCCTGAAGGCAGGCATTCCAGCTGAATAACTGGAGGGAGGAGAGATGCTAACTAGGACTAAGAAGAGGCTTGGATTCTGGGGTCTCTCAGGCACTGCCAGGGCTGATGACCTACCTGACCCTCAAGTGTTCCCATCTGCACAATGGGTCAGTGCCTAATGATCAGTGAGCTTCCTCCAGCAATCTCTCTTCTCTCCTCAATCTGGAGCGATGGGGTCGGGATGGACATGCCTTCCCCTGTCGGTGGCTCCTCCTCTTCCTACTGCTCCTTCCCCATCCTGCACAGCGTTCTCTCCTTGCTCTTGTTGATCTCATTAACATGCAAGGCTTCAGGCCCCATGTGGTTGTGGTGATGACTCATACGATCCTACTCATTATATAGGAGCCCCTGATCAAAGGGTTAGGGGTTCAAGTACAAGCCTCGCAATCTGCTCCCTAAAAACTCAGCCACTGGAAAGCCATTGGGGGGGGTCATTGACACATGGGGCTGCACAAGTCAAAGTCAGCTGATGGTATCACGGTCATGTGACTGGTATCTATGCCCCCTGCCCAATGGGAAGGTCTACGAGGGCAGGAATTGTGTTTGGTTTTTGCCCACTAGGGCCACAAGAGACCACACTCATCGCATATGTGGATTCTTGGTCTAGCCTGTGGGCAGAGCAGGGCTGACACTGGCCTTGAAATTGCCTCCTTGGCAGTCACGGTGTGAGCCCGGTGAGAGCTTTAACTCCCCTGGAGCCGAGTATAGCCACGGATATAGGGGAAAGGCTGCTTCCCAAGACCAACACCCACCTTTAAACCTTTTGGTCCAGCAGGTCCAAGGGGTCCCACAATGCCTTTGTGTCCCTGTAGAAAACAAGATGGTGACAGGTGAGTGAATTAGTTTGAGGACTCAAGAGGGCCGAAGGCAGGGAAGCTTGGAGATGAAGACATGAGGCTGTGAGGCTGGCCCCAGCTCTGCCCCCAGCTGCTGTGTGTCTCTGAGCAGGCCCTGTGCCTCTCTGAGTCCTGGTCTCCCAGGCATGCACGTGGAGTTGGCTCAGGCGTCCCACTAGGGGATGTACCAGCTTAGACGGTGAGTCTCTGTCTGCCTCATCTTGACACAGAGCTGGGACCACTTTACACGAGGGCCAGGCAACAACCTCCTCTGGGCAGGGCCGATGCCTGTCCTGTGGACTTCTCACACTGTGGCCAGAGCTGCAGGCGTAGGTTTCTCTTTTGGGCTCCTGGGAACTTAATCTCTCCACAACCCCAGTGCTTTAAGCTCCCTGAGTCTCACCTTCCCATTGAGGTAACCACCATGCCTCTCTGAGCCCTGTTCTCTCCCAGACATCTAAGTGACTCTGGTGCAGTCACCTCAAATGGGCCGAGGCTCCTCCTTCCATAGATACGGCTTGTGAGGCACCATGGAAAGGAATGCCCAGTGAGGACGGGGATGTCTGCTCCCTTATTAGCTCCCCCACCTGTCCCGCCAGTGGTCTACTCCCCATCTATGGGCCCAGGTGCTCTCCAGGTGGGCATCACTGCCATCTTCAGTGGCCCCAGCCCTGACCCTCAGCTGAGAGGTGGTGGGGCAGAGGCCTGAAGGGTAGTTCCCGAGGCAGGGGGAGGGGAGATTTCCTTAAAACAGCATCATCTTACGTCATAACCAGCCAGTCCTGGTTCTCCTTGGGGCCCCATCCGTCCAGGAGCACCCTATGAGAAAAGGAGACCCTCATTGACCCTCTCACCCGTAGGCACCAGACCACTCTTCCCAGAACCAAGGCCTTTCCTCCCTGGGGCCTCCTCCACACCACCCTTTTTAAATCCCAGCCCTTGGTCATGAGTGCTGATTGCTAAATGTTCAGGAATGTTATAAGCAGCTATAAAACAGAGCTATTAATGAAAATTAGATTACATGAACTTAGAATTAAATAACATTAAACACAAGGGAACTCTGGTTGCCGAGTGGTAAGAAACCCCGAAGGCATGTGGTTCGAACCCATCAGCTATTCCACAGGAGAAAGATGGGCAATCTCCTCCCGTGGGATTAAGAGCCTCTGAAAACTCGCCGAAGTGTCCTGACTCAATGGTACACAACAAGAACATACTAAAAACAAAAGGAGCTCTGGTAGCCTGGGTGCAAGGAATTGCACTGCCAAGCCCAAAGTACGCAGTTTGAATCCACCAGGTGCTCCGTGGGAGAAAGATGGCCAGTCTCCTCCTGTGTGGATCACACCCTCTAACAGCCTGCTGGATAGTCAGCTATGGGTCAGTTCTATCTCAATGGCACAAACAACAACAAAACCAAAGGTGACACAGACTCTGACTCAACGTCCCCAACTGCTTTAATACACTGGCCTAAGCTCCCGAGGGCATTTGCATCTGGAGTCTGTGTTGTGGAAACGCCGTGGAATGAGCGCTTCCCAGCACCTCTGCCAAGTCAGGGCTCAGCATCACCATGAGGCAGCCTGGAATCAGCCAGACTGAGCATTTGCACCCCAGGAATCTGCAAAGCACATGCCAGAGCGGTGGCTCACAGCACACTAACTACTGCCCAGAGGTGCTGCACCATCTCCTCACCCCCATGGTCCCCTGTGAATCTTCGGGCCTCTGCAGCTGTCAGGGGATTGTCCCCTTCGGGGCTGTAACATCAGCATTGACCTGGGGCCCCGCATAGTCACCCACTGGTCTGCAGAGCTCCACTCACAAGTCCTCAACAGATCATTCGATAGCACTCATGAGTGGAACGGGGAGGCCCGAGTCCCTCCTCCCCATCCCAACAGCAGGACCTGTTCAGTTGGGTCTGTCAAGGGCTTCAGGGGACCCACAATAAACCAAAACCCAACTCCACAGCTATTGAATCTATTTTGACTCATACTGTTTTAGGTGCCTACGACTTGACTAGGGCTCACAGCGACCGCCACGCTCCACCACGCAGTCTCCACAGGCTCAAGCCCACTGGTGCAGCCACAGTGTGAATTCATCCCAGCGGGAGTCTTCTCCCTTCGCTGACCCCCTACTTTCTCCAGCAGGACAGCGCAGAACTGCCCTACAGTTCCCAAGCTATCCCCACGGGAGCAGACTGCCACACCTGCTCCCACGGGACTCATGGGAACAGCCAATTTCTCAGCAGCTGAGCCCTTACACACTGCGCCACCAGGGCTCCTTCCCGAGGGCACCCACAGAGCCCCACAAATCACAAGAAATAAGAAACACACTTATCCAGGAAGGGAGCTGCAGCTTTCCGCAGGTTCCCAGAGGGACCATGGCCCACAGAGGCAGCTGCATGTGGACACCAGGCCAGAGAGAACCCACACCTCTGACATTCTGGCTCCGCTTTCTGCCCTCAACACCTCCTGCCCCATAATGGACCTCTCACTCCCATGCCAGCTAGAGGGTCCTCACCGTTGGTCCCAGACTTCCCCGGGACCCTTTAGGGCCGGAGGTACCAGGGGTTCCGGGGTCTCCAGGGGTGCCCATCTCACCCAGCTGTCCTTGGTAGCCCTTGGCACCCTGTAGCAGGAGAGACAAGGGGTCATGGAGCCCCAGCAGGAGCAAGGGATGGGGGGGGGAGGTGGGGCACGGGGTGGACAGGGCGGGGGGGGGCTACCTTGGCTCCCGTCCGGCCCTTCTCTCCTTGCCTGCCTGGTTTTCCTTCAGGACCCTGAAGGGAGGGGAAGGAAAAGAGCGTGAGACAGGGGAGAAGTGAGAGAGGTTAGGGCGCCCTTCCTGCAGCCAGCCTGGATCAAAGCTAACTCTGCCACTCATTACCAGTGGCACCTGGCACATGTGACCTCACTTCCTCGGGCGTCAGTGTCCTCATCCATGAGATGGGCACAGCAGCAGTACTGGCTTTCATGTAGCTGGAAGGTTCAACTTCAATACAGCAACATTCTAATCAAAGCAACACTGTCCAGTGTCTCCTTTGCCACTACTGTCATGATTGCGATTTGGGAGCTGGGGCTGTCCTAATGGAAAGTTCTCCAAGCTGAGCTCCTGTGGGCTAAGCTCTATTTACTCCTACTGACTCGATGGGTTAAGCCCACTGAAGCCCTTCTTCCACCGATGGAGAAGGTTTACGTGCCAAGGTAGATGCAGCTAACTTGCTCAGGGTCACGATGGGACATGGGTCACCTGGGAGCAGGCTGATTTTAGGTCCGGGGAGAGGGATGCCCTTTCACCTCTGACCCAGCAGCAGAATCCCGAGGCAGGTAGAGATTTTCTATTTCATCCCAACCTCTGCATAGTTCCTGCTGCCCTGTTCTGATAGGCCCCCCAACCCAGGATTGTGTCCGGAGGGACTACTCATGGGGCGGGCCATTGTGTTGGAAAGTTAGTGACCCCTCCGTTTTCCCACTGGGTGGGTGGGGTGGGCTGGGGGCACCTGGGTTATTCCCTCCAACAGTTCTCCTTGCTTTCCTCATCCAGCAGGGAAGGAGAGCCTTTGTGGTGCAGAGGGTAAGCACTCAACCAACAGAAAGGTCCCAAGTACGAATCTGCCAGCCACTCTGAGGACAAAGGCGTGGCAGTATACTTGTGTGAAGATTAAACCCTGGAAAGCACTGTGGGGCAGTTTATAAAGTCACTATCAGTCAGAACTGACTCAAAGCCAAAGGGTTCTTTTCACTGGGCACCCTCAAACTGATTAGTTCATCTTACCCTGGAGGTGAGCGGGCTTTGTCATCATGTCAGGGATGCTTAGCAAATGAGAAAGAGGGAAGAGAGGGAGGGAGGTAAAGGGAGAGGGCGAGGGAGAGAGAGAGTGTGTGTGTGTGTGTGTGTGTGTGTGTGTGTGTGTGCATGTGTGAGCAAGTGCAGGTGCCTGTGTGAGTATGCATGGTGAGTGTGCATGTACGCATGCGTGTGTATCTGTGAGGAAATGTGAGTGCATGCGTGTGGGCATTGGTGTACAGTGTAAATGTGCGTGGGGAGTGTGTATGCGTGTGCAGGGGTGAGTGAGAGAGACAGAGGGAGGGCTGTGGAAGAAGAGGAGGCATAGGAAGAGAAAAGGGAAGGTGCTGGATTTGAGCTGGGATAGCAACAATGGGTTCACACGTGGCAGAGACAGTGAGGACAGTGAATGTTTCCACCTATTCATAGGGCCACTATGATTTAGATCAAGGGCAGAGAGTAACTTTTCTGGCCTCGAAGGTACTTTCTGACAGCCCCTGGAGGACTTATAGCTGAGAGGGAACTGAGAAAAACCTCTCTGTTCATGGGAAAGATTAAAGAGGGGTTTGTTCCAGTCCTTCCAGCTGAATTAAGAGGTTTATGCTGTAGAATAAGAGGTGAAGGTTCAATTTTGGAATGGGAGTAGTGCATTAAGAGGAGGCCCAGACTACTTGTGATGGACTAGCAAGGAGAGGCAGTCCTAAGAGGAGCGAGGAAACTCCTGGCCACGTGGGCTTCCCTTCCTGCGGACCCCTGCAGCTGCCCCGAGGCAGGGGCAGCCACACACTCTGGACTGGCCAGTGATGAAAATTACTGGGACTGAGGACAGCGGCTTTGATTCAGCACAAGCAAGAAAGTCTGTTGGAAAAATACAACAATGAAGGATGTATTAGAAAGGAGGGCTCTGTTCCAAAGGGACCAAGTAGGAGGGAGCTGGTCCTGGAGGACCCAGGCACAGCCTGTCCTGCATTTGGTCCCTGGTCTCTCATGTGACCCTAGACAGATCCCTCCCCTTCTCTGGGTTTCAGCTTCTCACGTCTGCCCAGAATGTCCCAGAACTAGTCCTTGATGATCCAATACGACACCCACTATGGAGTACTTGAAATGTGCCTACCGTGGTGGAGAACTGGATTTGTTCATTTAAAATTGAAAACAGATACTCAATTCATCAGAAAAATCTTCAAGTATGCTCAGAATAACTTGTACAAATGAATTTGCTGTTTTCAAATGTATTTAAAAATCCCCACACAGATAAAATATTTTCAATGAAAATTTAGTATCGGAATTAATATCAAAGACTTAGTAAAAAAAAACAAACCAAAAACACAACCAAACAAACCAAAAACCCAAACCACTTTAAAATATTTCAGTGAATTTTAAAATATTTACTGCATATTGATATTTTGGATATGTTTTGTTGTTATTAAGTGTCGTCGAGTCGTAGGCGACTCATAGCAACCCTATGAATGAAAGACCTGAACACTTTTAAAACTTTCATAGTTTCTCCAGGTTCACAGAGTTTCCAGAGGAAAGCTTTTTCAGAAGTGAATGCCACTCCTGCTTCTAAGCTTGTTTTAATCGGGGAGCTCCACCAAACACCGTCCATCATTGGTGACCATTATTGTATTTAACACTTCAGTGTCACAGTGTTCAGCATCACAGCAACCACAAGTTACCTCTGTACAGCAAGTGGACAGACCAGCGCTATAAGACCTAGAAGAATGTTTGATCGAAAACAAAAACAGTCCTGAGGGCCACAGATTAAAGTCACCCACCTTTGGCTTGGTAACATCACTTTCTGTCCACTAGGCCAACTGAGCTCTCTCTATGTTGTTGTTGTTAAGTGCCATGGAATTAAGTATGTTGTTAAAGTAATTCCATCTGTTTCTTTTTACTTTTTAAAAACATAGCTACTAGGAAATTATAAGTGACCCATATTCCATTTCTCTTTTAATATTTTATTTTACCATGATAAAAATATGCTTAACCCAACATACACCATCTCAACAATTTCTACATGTATAATTCAGTGAGACTGGATATGTTCTTCTTCAAATTGTATGACCATTCTGTCTATCCTTTTCCAAACGATCTGCCACCATTAACATAACCTCAGCATACCCTAAGGAAAAAGCCCTCCTTCCTGCACACTATCACCCCCAGGAACCACTGATAATCTTGGTTTTCTATATATTTGTTTATTTCACGAGCATTAGATCATGCAGTGTTTTCCCTTGTGGGACTGACTGCTTTTGTTCAGTATGACGCTTCCTAGGCTCTTCCCGTCACGGCTCCACCAGGACCTCAATTCTTGCCATACTCAATTTCTACTGAAAAGTTTCAGACTAGACCACCTTAAGGTCTGTTGCTTCTCCAAAATAAAATATTGATGTTCATGACCTTGAACCATGAGCAAGACACTGCTGTGCCCATATACTGCTTATCCCATTCTCACAACATGCTGCATTGAAAAACAAGGAACTCACGCAATATTATTTAAAATGGGTAACCCTGGAGGACATTATGCTGAGTGAAATATCTTAGTCACAAAAAGACAAATACTGCATAGTGCCACTTTTGTAGAATGGGACTGACATCAGGGTTGGGGTAAGACTGAGAAAAACTGGATAAATTATGTATACTGCATTGAAACAGATGAGAGAGAGAACAGTTTAAAAGCGATATATGATAGGGTATTATGGTTATCACAGGAGTCCAGAATTAAGGTTGCATAGTGGAGTGTACTGGGGGAGGGGGCGGTTGTATATCCATGAAGGAATTTTTTCCTTTACTTTTCAAAGAGAGGAGCGAACTGGTGGGGAGGGGTGGGCAGGGAGAAAAGTGCAACAATGAATGAATGGAAATCCAAAATTTCTGTAAATGTTCATTAAAATTAATAAAATAAAATTTAAAGGTAGCTCTGGTGGCCTAGTGGCAAGACACTGTACTGCAACCCCAGAAGTACACGGTTCAAATCCACCAGATGCTCTGCTGGAGAAGGAGGGGGCAATCTCCTCCTGTACCAGTCAGATCTGATTTGACGGTACATGTAAAAATAATACAATAAAACTGAAAAAAAAAAATTTAAAAGAAATACCAAAAAAACCCACCACAAAACATTGTTGGGAGGAAGGGATTATAATCTCATTAAGTGATTCAGGGATATAGAGGTGTTGTCTTGGGGTCACCCAGCCCTTTAGAAAGGAGCCACAGATCCTTAGATTCGGACCTGTGCCCCAGGCTGGCCTGGTTTGGCAATAACGATGCCATGGTAGAGGGGCCGGTGAAATCGGATGGTGGATTGAAATGATTGTGATGATGAATCCCTACTGAGAAGGAGAAATGAGTCATCACTGAAGCACTCGGTGGACGGCCAAGGAGACGGGGCTCCCCCAGGGCGGGCGGTGCTTGTTCTCCAGCTGAGACGTTCCCCACGGTGGGAAAGCCTGAGGAAGGAAGAACTGGAGCTCCAGCCGGCTGAGGTCCTGGGGCAGAAATCAGGACTTTGGCTGGGCCCCTATCCATGTACACGCATTTTTGGAAAGGCTCTGCTGGCTCTTGGAACTCTATTTTTAAGTACTCCACTGTTTCCAGGACAGAGTGGGAGACGCTTGACCTGCAGCCTTGATGCCGAAGACACAAGAGAGGTTGGCCCTCAGCTCCTCCATGAGGCCAGCACATATTCAGACTGACCCTCTGGAACTTTTCCGTTCCTGACTTGTGAGAATTGGAGGTGACAGCACAATACAGACTTTAACATTGCTATCACTGCACTGTCACCACTGGACCACTGCCACAGGCTCTACCACCACTAACTACCTCAGCCACCACCACCATTACCACCATCACCGTCACCACCGCCCTACCACCGTCACCGTCACCAACAGCACCAGCCACTGCCACCACTGTCATCACCACCATCTCCACTGCCACTACACCATCATCAATACTGCTATTACCGCCAACGACCACCACTACAGCCAGCACGACCATCGCCACAACCCACCACCACAACTCCATCAACGTCAAACCACCTGCACCATCCCCGCCTGCCTCCACCGTCATCACTCTCAGCACCACCACCATCGCTGCCTCCACTGGCTTCATTTAGACAGCCTGTTCTATTGCTGGTGCATTTTATACTTTCCATCCCAAAGTGTCATCATTTACTCTTTATAAACGATAAAACCAAGGCTCAGAGATGGACAGGGATTCACTGGAAGTCACACAGAGTGTGTGTCTGATCCAAGAACCAGGGTGCAACTTTCAGACTCTGGGTCCCAGGCTATTTCTGGTCTATTCCATGGTCATGACTGTAAACAAACAAACAAACAAAACCCACCAAAGCAGTGTCCCCAAAACTTTGGAATTCAGAAAGATCTTAGAGCACATTCCCTTCAAATCCTTTATCATATGACAGGAGAGGGAGGTCCAGAGAGGGCAAGAGGTGAGCAAAAGGGCAAACAGCAAGTTACTGATGGAGCATCAGGCCAGAGGCCCTCTTGCTGAAGCCCCAGCGCCTCTCCCCTCGGCTGCCGCAAGCCCAGGGGAAGTCTCACTAGTCCTCTGCTGAGCTCACTCGGCTGCAGCTGTTTAAGAGGGATTAGCGCTTTGATTCTATTTTAGGAAACAAATATGATTTTCCCACAGTCACTGTTTGTTGCCGGCTAAATTTGGACCCTCCTCGGCTAGTCATTTCAACACTCCTGGAGGCAAGAGAAGTCTTAGAGAGAGCAAGCCTAAGAGAACTGGGGCTGCTGTGCCCAGGGAAAAGCCTCATTCTCTCCATTCGGAGAGGAAGAGTCAAATTCACAACCCAGGGAAAATGTGCTGGCAGCAGAGCCTGGAGAGCTCACGGCCTCATTTGCTAAACATGGAGCATCAGGTGTGGCCTGCACATCTGGGCGGCTTATCTGCATGGCTGCCCAATCCGCTGGCCCACGCAGTCCAGATGAACGGGCCCAGCACTGGGAAAGCACTACTTCCAGTCCACACATGGCTGCTCAACTGGGCAAACCTACACGGCTGCCCGGCCACTAAGCCAAGGCCCAAGTCAACAGTCTAACACTGGAATAGCTCTAAAATCAGGCCTTTGCCTACCTCCCAGTCTCCTCTCAGCTTCCCAACCAGCCATGGGTACTTAACCTCACAAGAGTAGAAAACCAGGCAGGTCTGAGTTCGAATCCAGCTCTGCCATTTTTTAACCATGCTAGTTTGAGCAAGCTCCTTGACCTCTCTGATTTCTGAGTCATCAGACACTAGCTGTCAGTATAACACAGAGAACAGGCTGGTGTGTACTGGGCATGAGCTAGGCCCACATGGCACAGTCCCAATCCTTCCCTAGAAGTTCCTTCAACCCTCAGGACCAGGGATTCACCACTTCAACCTCAGGGGCCTGGTTCCTGGAAGATGCTCGTGAGTGTTTGTGGACTAAGTGAGTCAGTGCATGGCTGAACAAGCCTGACTAAGGAGAGTGCCGTTTGTTCTGAAGGCACCAAGGAGTCACGGAGAGCTAACATCAGAGGACCCTGATCGGATCGATACTCTGAGAAACTCCTCAGTGGAAAAAGAGATCAGTTTGGTGGCCGCTGCCATAACATCCCTCCCAGGTTGCCTGAAACAGCAAAAGGATTCTTAAGTAGGAGTTCCAACAATGAACACATGCATGCACACTCACCCGGATGCCAGTGATGCCTGGGGGGCCTGGGGGCCCATCCTCACCCTTCAGCCCTTCTTGGCCTTTCTCGCCACGCTCACCATCAGGCCCTGGGTCACCCCTGTCCCCCTAGGTGGGGAGGGCATGAGAAGGAAGAAAAGGGAGAGCTGATTAGTAACCAAGTCCATGAAATAATTGCCAGAGGGGTCAACTCGGTTCAGCTGGCACAGCACGCTGTCCCAGCCGTGGTGGCTTCCAGCTGTGCTCACTGGTCAAGGAGGGAGTGCACAGAGAGGAGACAGGCCCCTGGCACAGTCGTCCCATGGAGTCTCGGGAGGGGCTCCACTCTGGGAGGCAAGGGCTGTATCTCCCCAATTTAGAGACCTTGAGAGTATAAAAAAAATTTGGAAAAAAAATAAAGGAAAAACAATTTTAACTAATTCTTGCACATAGAACTAACTCTTCTTATTTTCTGAGTTATATTTCCAATCCTAGATTATGCAAAAATATGTTATGATTGTAAGAACTGTAATAGTGCAAATTAACCATGATTTAATCTTGATGTGTCACTATGAACAGCGAAGCAACTCTTGTAAGTTGATGAGGCTAGTTAGCAGCAAATGATGTTTTAAAGGCATAACCCAGCTGGAAGGCACGCCCAGCTTTACTTTTTAAAAATGTCTTCTTCAATCTCAAACACGGTCTCCCACGGCTGTCTGCTTGGCAGGGCGACTCCATTCACTGGGTGGAGGACTTGTCCTCTGTTGAATGGGTAACAATTAACGCTTACACAGCACTGACTACATCAAGTCTCTGTCCGAGGGGCTTGTCACACATAAATTACCAAACCATCAGAGAAACCTGAACTAAGCACACTTTTTGCTCCATTTTAGAGATGGGGAAGCCAAGGCTGAGAGCCAAATGCCCATTATCTCGTCTGAGTTTGCTGACCACAGCCAACAGGAGGCAGTGGCCCTTCGTAATGCCTAATCTTCACTGGGACTTTATCACACATCAGACACTGTAGTAAACAAATCATTTCTTATGAGCCTCACAGTAGCCCTTTGATCTGGATCTCAAAAACACTTCCCACTTCCCCACAGCTATTGAACCGAGTGGTGACACTATAACCCATTCCTGACAGACACTGAAACTCTCAACGGAGCCTAGACTTGCTGGAGCCATTGAAGCTGGGTGCATCCCTGGAACTATTACCCTGAAATAATCTTTACTTCCTCAACCAAAACTCTCCCATGTAGTCTTTGACCCAAGAAACAACTTATCTTAATTAGCCACATGCATCTGCTTCGAGCATTGAACTCCATGAATTATCCATGTGAGATCAAATTGACAACAGCAGCCTAAAGGTTAGATGAGCTTAGAGGTGGAATGATCTGGAAAAAGACAGCAAGAACCACAGCAAAACTTGAAGAACTAACAGATGGCTAGGAACTGCCCCTGCAGGAATGGTTGAGACGGTACTTTTCTGAGTGGGTCTACTTTCATCAAAATTAGATAGATGATAGATAGATAGATAGATAGATAGATAGATAGATAGATAGATAGATAGATAGATATAGATAGATAGATAGATATAAAAATGGATGCCTCTGCAGTTAACACTCTGAAAACCTGCTGGAAGGTCAGCTATGAGCCAGTTCTGTCTCCACAGCAGAAAGTGTGTGAATGTGTATATTTGTATATACATATATATACACACACATGCACAAATACATCCATACACATATTCATATATATATTCAAATTCGCCAATGACTCTGAGGGTAAAAGACAGGCAAACTCCTCCCATGTGATTTATAGTCTTGGAAATCTGCTAGAGGATCAGCTCTGAGTCAGTTCCAACTCAGCAGCAATGAGTTAGAATCTTTACTTAAAAACATTTGAGCCTGACAAGTGGGGAGCCCACTTTCCAGTAAGCAGGGATGTCACCAGCATCTTGGGAATTCAGGCTTGGAGCACCTAGGTTTATTTCCGTGGACGCACCTCGCAGGCTTTTTACAGTGGTCCGTGACACCAACCACAGAGGTGTATCTCTGAGCATGCTTAGTCTCGTCACTGGCATCTTCAAATGCTGCTGGAGTAGGGAACAGTGGGGACAGCCTGGGCTCTGCCAGAACAGGCCATGTCCCTTGGCATCTTAGCAGGATGCAGCAAAGGCTGTGATCACAGAGAGGCAGGCTGCGTCCAGCTGGACTTACAGACTGGCATGTCCTGTGTGGCCAGTCTACAGGTGGCTCAGCTGTACTGTTAATGCAGCCCATGGGAGATGGCATGATGTCATAGGATCAAGGAAGAGTGGGCAAGGGAGCAGGCTTGGAAAAGCGGAGTGCACCTTGGCCAGTTTCGTTTCTCAGTGGAACACTTTACAAGGGATGCTGATAAGCTGGGGCGCATCCAGAACAGAAAGCAGGGTGTTGGGGGTATGGAGTCTGGGCTGGAGCTGGCCAGAAGGAGAGCACAGCTCAGAAGACCAGGCCTGTGGACACCATGGGGTAAGCTGGGCTGTGGGTCAGGGCTGGCTATCTAGTTCAGTCAGAGACTATTTTCCATGGCTTCATCCAGAGAGGACATAGATGGAGCAGGAAACTCTGAGCTGAGGCATGGGCCAGGGCAGAGCAGACCTGGGCACCAGGAAGGAGCTGGCCAGGCTGCTGTTTCTGAAGTCACTTCTCATTTAGATGCTCAGATTCCAAGCACAGCCTGGCACCGAGACAGGGAGTTGGTCCACATGACCTTTCCACTGCTTCCATTTCTGGCGTATTGTCCTCCACACCTGTTCTAATCCTCAGAGGCAGGCAGCCTGCTCTGGTGCTGGGTGAGTTTTCTGCAAAGACCCTGGCTCTGCAATTACCTAGGCCCCACAGCCTGGGTCTCTGGGGTATCTCGGAGACTCTGTCGACGCCTGTCAACACTCTGACAAATTGCTTAGGTCAAACCTCTCCATTTATAGATGTGCAGACTGAGGTTCAGATGGAACTGGAGATGGAGTGAGTGAGTGGCAGAGCATAGATGAGAATCCTGGGCTTCCACCTCCTCCCAGTCACCAGCATAAACATTTAAGTGCTTAAATGCTAACTAAAAGGTTAGAGGTTCAAACCCAGCCAAGTATCACGTGGGAAGAAAGGCCTGGAAATCTGCTTCGTAAGGTCACAAACCTGGAAACCCTGTGGAACAGTTCTGCTCTGTGCTTACGAGGCTGCTATGAGTTGGGATTGGTCTGACAGCACACAGCAACTGCTCAGGGGACAGTATCTCTCCCAGCCAGGCCACACTAACTCAATTCAAACCTTGCTAAAGCACTCAACAGCTTTGTGACTGTGGGGCAAGCATTTTATAAAATAAAGATCAAAGGGTTTCCCTGAGGATTAAGAGATAATCCACATAAATTAGTAAGCACATGATACATTTTAGATAAAAGCTATTTTCAAAGCATATGTTGGGTACTTTCGTGTCTTCGTTGCAATATAATGCAGTCTGACACATCTTGTGACACCAAATACAGGAACAGGAGAATCTTGCATAGTGTTTTCTCAGTCAACGAATGGGTTGGGAGCCTTCCTTCCCTTCTTGCATGAGAGAACATGCAGTATAGTGTCTATGTATTGCCTCCTGTCAATTGGCTGTCAGGAGGCTCAAAGGAGACATGGGACATAAAAGCACGATATTCATTATGTAAATGCATTGAAAGGGGGTTATCACTGAAGGGTGATTCCTGGAAAAACACTGTAAGAAAATAGTCTCTGCTAGGGCTCATTTGGGGAGCTCTGGTGGTGTAGCTTGTAGGGCGTTGTACTCTAATTCTGCAAACCCACCAGGAGATCCACAGGAGAAAGATGGGCAATCTCCTCCCATGCAACTTACAGCCACAGAAACCTGCTAGAGGGTCAGCTATGAGTCGGTCCGACTTGATGGCAATGAGCTTGAGTTTGTTTGGGCTTTTTTTAAGCTTGAGGTTTTTTGAGGGTTCATCTGAGGACCAGGGAAGATGCTATACAAATTAGTGACAACTTCAGTTGAAGGACTGAGATATAATTGGCTTTGGAGGCAGGGAAAAGTGGAAGAGAAGTGATGCAAGGTCGTGTGAGGGTGGAAGATGCCCCATCCTGCCTCAGACAGGGCTCCAAGGAAAAGTGGTGTGAGGAGACTGCCAAACTGGGCCTCAGTTTCCTTGTCTGTCGTGGGGGTACAATTTTTAAGTGTGTGGCTGCTAATTGAAAGGTTGGCAGTTTGAACACACCAGCTACTGCATGGAAGATAAGACCTAGCAATGTGTCCTGTAGAGATTACAGCCTCACACACCCTATGGGGTCATGCTCCAGGGCCCCTATAAGTTAGAACTGAATCAGCTGCACAAGACCAATACCTCACAGAATTTCTCCTCAAAAGAATTTTGCATCTCAGGCAGGATGCAGAAGCACTGAGCAAAGACTGTGGAGGGACTGCCAAAACCACCAGGCATCCCCAGGCAGGGCCAGTCCCAGGATGCAACAGGGGCAGGGGTGAGAGAGGACACGGGCTAACAGACAGGGGGCACTCTTGACCTTGTGAGAACAAACAGTGAGGTTTGCCAGGGAGCCAGCCTGGGAGATGGGGAAGCTGCAGGCTAGAGACTCCTTGCTGGGACCTGAGAACTGTGGGGACAGTGCTGGGGTAAAGGTCCACTAGGAGGCTTAGATCTCAGATGGCTGTTGGACTAGCCAGTGACATCTAAGGAGGCCTGCTACTCTGCGATGATGCAATTTGAGTCATTCACTTAGTTTAGATGCAGGAATCAAGATCTTTTTTGAAGTCTTGAGATAAGTTAGTGGGTGACAGAGGGCAGGGAGCCAGAGCATGGCCTGAGACCCTGGACCCCTAGCTGATCCACAGTGTAAGAGACCAAGCCTGGGGAATGCATCCCTAGTGGGTCAGGACTGGACTGGAGATGAAGATCTGGGACAGGCTTGGACTAGGGAGGCTGATAACTGCCCACCCAGCTGAGGTTCAGGTGAGGCCAGCGGTTCTTAATGCCTGACAGACAGGAAGTAGTAACAGGGCCAAATGAGGCCCATAAGCTTCAGTGTCAACTAGGTGTGAAACTTACATCCTCTACTCTTACCCATTCATTGTCTGTGTCCCAGGATGCAGCAGGGGCAGGGGTGAGAGATGGCCGAGGGAACAACAGGGGGCGCTCTGGAGGGTAAGAAACTGCACTGCAATCCCAAAGTCACATGGTTTGAACCCACCAGCTGCCCTGCAGGAGAAGGATGGGCAGTCTCTTCCTGTGATATTTACTGTCTCTGAAAACCCACTGGAGGGTCGGCGATGGGTTGGTTCTGACTTGATGACACACAACAACAGCAGCTCTGACCACAGGATCTCCGGTGATTTAGTGGTAAGGAGTTGTGCTGTTAACCAAAAAGCACACGGTTTAAGTCCACCAGCTGCTCTGTGGGAGAAAGACCGGCGATTTTCTCCTCTTCAGTTACTGCCTCTGACAATCCTCTGGAGGGTCATGTACAAGTCCAACTCGGAGTCGGAGTCTATCACAACTCAACAATACGTAACAATAACAACAACTCTTACCATAGATTATGATTGAATGCACCTCTGCAAACCTCCAGGCCATCGTCTCTTCAGCTTTATAATGGGTCCAGCAGAATAGGCCATATTTATGAAGCCAGTTAGCCCCAGATTTGGGTTCTGGATGTGATAATTACTAGCTGTGTGTTCTTGGGCAAGTCACTCTCTGAGTCTCAGCTTCTTCATCTAAAGACAGATCTTACCCTTCGTAGTATTGATTAAGGTGGGGCTATACAGGGCGTGTGACTGTTGTTATGTGTCGTTGAATTGACTGCTACTCATAGTGACCCTCTGCACAACAGCTCTGAACCCTGCCCTATCCTGAGCCAATCTCACTGTCTCCGACACACCTACCCCAGTTACTGTGTCACATGGTGGTTAACAGTTGCCTGATCTAGAAGATGTGTGGAAGAGAATGCAGACAAGGCAGAGTGTGACAATGTTCAAGGGTCACCCTTCATCAGCAGAAAGAAGTTGGAGTTCCAAGGAGAAAAGCAGTTGGGCAGGAGGTGTCCCCTAGCCATGTAGGCAGGACAGGAGGCCTGGCTTTGCGCAGGGCTAACCCTCACCCACTCTTCAGTGGGAGACAAGGGTGTGGTCTCAACAACCTTGGGGAACATGGCTCCATGAAGAAAGGTGGGTCTTGGATGGGAGAGTAGTGGGGTAGGGATGGAGGGCAGCCTTGCCCCAGAGGGACACTCACCTTTAGCCCGTCAGGTCCTATGGGGCCACTGTCACCCTCCAGGCCTGGATCTCCCTAGAAAGAGTTTTGAGTGAAGATGAGGGACATTCCTGGGAAGAGCACCCATCTTTCTAACTATGACTAAGGCTGTGAAGGTTTAGGGTCTTTTTATGTCACTAAAATAACTGAAGTTCAGCGAGGTTAAGTCCCTCCCTGTCTTCCTCCCCTGAGCCAAGCCCCTGATAAGATAGCCCCAGTGGGGTTTTCAGGGAGAATTTACTTCAACTCACCCGTTGCCCAATGAGGCCCTGCTCACCAGGGATGCCCAAGGGTCCAAGGTCACCCTAGTAGAAACCAAACACAGGTCCATCAGGGGTAGGTAAAGTCATTTCCAGCTGTCACCATCTTTTCACCCCATTGTCACCCCATTTTCAATAGTGCTGACTTGACGTCGGAAGAGGGTGAGCTAGGGAAGATCCTGCTTCTCAACAATCAAAGATCAACTAGAGACCAGACTGTAGGCCTTGTTCTGAGTGAGTCCTGACCGTACGCAGGGTAGGAGGATCATCAGGATGCCCACCTCCATCATCACCACCACCCTGTGGTTTCCGCCTGCCCATCGTTACCCCTCTGCTCCCCCACCCCACCTTGGATCCTCATACACGTTTTACTAGGTACCTCTCTATTTCTACAATAGTGACTTCTCATTCACTGCTGGTGGATGAGATAGGAGCTCTCATCCACTGCTGGCAGGACTGTAAAAAGGTACAACCACTCCGGAAGGCAGTTTGGTGTTTCTTCAAAAGGATGAACATAGAAATTCCATATGACCCAGAAATTCCACTGCTTGGAATATACCCTTAGAAATTTAGAACTGAGACACAAACAGAGATTTGTGCCCCAATGTTCATAGCAATGCTATTCATCATCTCAAGAACATGGAAACAGCCCAGATGTTCAACCACAATCGAATGAATTGAGAAATTTTGGTACATTCACATGACGGAATACTACACAGCACACAGTAGCAATGATTTCTAAAATTACTACGGAACTTGGGAGGGACTGGAGAGCATTACGATAAGTAAACTAACTCAGGCCCGTAAGGAAAAATACTGTCTAAGACCACTTCTATCTGTTTTATATGCAGGTGGTTTTCTGTATTGTGTTTAAGCAAAGGATTTTGGGACTAAGCCAAGTTGGACTGTCTCAAAGAGGCTGAGTCCCCTTTTGTGGATGGCAGGAAGAGTCAGGTACAGAAGAGGGGTGACCTGCTTCAGGTCCCTCAGATCCTGCCTCAATGTCCCTGGGCGGCCAGCATCGCTCATTGGCTCTGGGACCGGAAAAGGGAACAGGGTGCTCTTCCAAAAGTAGACCTGGGGGGGGAGGGTCTCCCCAGAGCCCAGGTATCAACGGACGCCTGTTTTCAGGGACGTAATGAGGGACATTGGCACAGAAATGCAGATGGTATCGCTGGAGAACGGGAGGTACGGCCGCCCAGCATGGAGGCAGGGGCAGGTGCCAGAGAAAACATCACCAGCAGAGGTGGGTGTGGGGCCCTGGGCACTGGCTGTGGTCACGGCTGGGTCCGGCCCCCCTACCAGGAGCACAGAGAACCCATTATCCTGGGCCCGAGAAAGGCCCCTTCTTTTCCTTTGGGAGCGCATTGCTGCCAGCGGCGAGGTGGTTTCAGCTAGCCATTTTCTCCTCTTTCATTCGGGCTCACCTTCATGCCAGCTTCCCCAGGAAGGCCTGGTTCTCCCACTGCTCCCGATGGCCCCTGCGAGAAAATGCCACTGGTTACTCTTAGATCAGAGGCTGATTCCTAATGTAAACGAAGGGGTAACTGAGGCCCAGAGAGGGTCAGGGACATGCCTGCAGTCACACAGCATACAGCTGGACAGTATCAGCTTCCTGTAGGCTTGGAGGTAGGGTGAGAGGGAAGAGGGGTAACTGGGCCCTGGCTGTCAACATTCTTGGCTACCCAATGGCTGTGAAACCCAGTCTCCCCACAAGTGTGGTTTACCACGAGGAGCCCTTTGGCAAGAAGCAGGAGGAGAATGTCATGATTTACATAATGATGTGGGGTAACCCACACATGCTGCACTGGGACTGAACGCCTTCAGCCCTTCTCTCTGAGGCCAGGCCTGGAGGGTCCCAGATTCTCCCCTCAGCATGGCTGCAGCCCTCTCAGAGAACTCAGCAGGATAAGGCAGGGAGAGGTGACTGGATCCCTCAAGTCTTGCCACTTGACCCTGAAAGGGCTGGTCTGTAATCACACTTCGGGTGAAGTCCCAGTGGGCTCAGGGAACTGCCAGCCGGTGTCCACCCACCATCCCTGGGGCCTGTGTCCAGCAACTTGCTGAACGGCACCCCAGTGGACCTACCCTTCAGACTGCAGTGCATAGAACAAGACCACCTCCCCAGGCAGGTCAGGGAAAGGCAGACGGGGGCCGTGAGGTCTGCTACATCCCAGCTAGCCACAGTCCCGTGGACTGAACAATGGGCCCTCGGCACTCACCTTGGGTCCCATCTCTCCCAGTGGGCCGATTGGTCCCTGAGGACCCTGCGGGCCCTAGAAGACAGACAGACAGACAGTTGGGAGGAGCCAGTGTAGGCCCGCTTTGGCGTGGGTGAGGGAGAGAGCTTACAGAGCCTGGGCTCCCAAGTACCACTTTTCATCTCTCACAGAGGGTCACGGTGTCCGTAGTACTCCGGCTGTCCCTCAGGACTCCCCAAGTTAAGTCCACTGAGCAGAAGACAACTGCTCCGGCCCAAGAAGCAGGAAGGCAGTGGCCTGGGGTGGGGTACTCTTCTCTCCCCCACTGTGGAGGGGCATCCTTCCCTCTCAGCACTACCAGCTCAGCGCCTCCACCCTCTGCAGCTGCTCACCCAAGTCGTCTCAATTCCATCCTTTACAGACACCCGACACCCGCTGGAGGGAAGTTGGCAAGTAGCAGCCTCTTTGCAAGTCTTTCAGTAGCTCTTCCCAGGACAAAGAGCCAACTCTTTGGGTGGCTTTGAGCTACTGGTCCCTGTCAACTTTTGCTGTCCCTGCTGCCTTGCTCTGTGGTCCAGTCTCAGTCAACCCTGCAGGTCTCAGCTTGTCAATCTAGCCACAACTCTCTCCCTCCCTGCTTCCTCCCTTCCCTCCCTCAGCCTTTCACCACATCAAGCACACTATACAGACTCTCTCATTCAATCTTCATGGCCAAATGTCAAAGTAGACAATTACTCCTATTTTACTGGTGAGAAGGCTGAGGCAGGATGATAGGCATAGCTTAACCTTGAATCTAGATCTCTTGAGTCCCTTTCTACTGGTCTCTTCACATCTTCAGGTCCTGTCCCACCATGGCAGTGGAACCCTGGCATTGTTCCTTTTTAATCTTCTTGTTTGACCACAGATCTCATGGTGACTTGTCTGAGCCCAGCTTTCTGGGGATTCTGACACTAGAGAGGTCAGGAAGGGTACTTACTGGTTCTCCTGGGAGGCCCTTGGTGCCTGGGGGACCCGAGGGACCCTGGATGCCCTGCAGAGACCAGACAAGAGGACCTCAGTGCCTCTTCCCCCTGATTGACCCCTTGACCCGAGACAGGCCTGTTTACAGTGTATTAGATTGTAGTGCTCTAACAGGTAGGAGACTAGGACCCAGAGGTGGAGGATACATGCACCAAGGTTTAATTGGCTAGTGTATACCCCTCCGCCCCCACCATGTAGAGGATTCCAAGAATTGGCACTACTTACAGGAAAGCCACGTGGACCGGTGTCCCCTCGCTCACCAGTCATGCCCTGGAAGCACATTTGGGGTCATTAGAGGCTGAGCACCAAGGAAGGTGGTGAGAGGCCAATAGCACAAAGCTGGGAACAGGAAGGGCCTGCATGACACTGGCCTGGCCTCTTGGAAGGGGGTGTGGGGACGTACCTGCTGCCCAGGCTGGCCTGGTCTGCCCTGTGGTCCTGGAGGGCCCTGCAGGGAGCAAAGCACGTGAAGGTGGGAAGGGTGCTTGAGAGGACTCTTTACTCCCACCTCACTTCACAGATGAAGGGAACCTGTGAGTCAACCCTCTATCCATTGTGCAGGTGGGAAAACTAAGGTTCCGCAAAGTCAATGACTTGCTAGAGTCACCAGGTGTTTAAGTCAAGAACTAGACAAAGCTTCAGGGGCCTGTGGACAGGACTGCGTGCGGGGGCTGTGCGCAGGGAAAGGTCTGCAGTGCACGTGTTCCTCCCCACCCTCCTGTCTCCCATCCTTTCACTAGCGCCCTCTCCCTCAGTCACTCTCCTGCTCAGGGCTCTCCTCTACCCTGTGCCCACGCTCGGGGCTTGCAGGGGGCCAGGAGGGGCAGATGGAATAAGCTCTCCAGCATCTGCCCTCTGGGCTCTCCTGACTCCCTGCAGTCTTTCCGGGGGGCCTGGTGCTGAGGAAGCTGTGAAGTGGGATTGCTGGGTCCCTGACTTGCTGTAGTGTGAATACAGGAAAATCATGGGGGTCAGTACCTTCAAGCCCCTGGACCCTGGTTCCCCAGTTGCTCCATCTGGTCCTCCGGGGCCCTGGAATAAGAAAAAGGGACTAACATACTGGACAGCAGGGGTCTCCCTTGGACTGGAAACCAGGAGGGTGGGTCTGCCCAGAACCTGGGGCCTCTCCCTGCGTCACCCAGAGCTCCCTGCATCTGCTGCTCGCTCTCACTCTGAGGAAGCTGCTGAGGGAGCTCAGTCCAGTGCACAGTTTCTGCTGGGAAGGCTCTGCAGCAGGGACAGCATGGGTGGACTTGGCTGGAGGCCTGGCCCTTCAGGAACAGGGCAGTGTGGTATAACACGTTAGATCTTGGGGGCCAGCCATCCAACCCATTTTGCAGACACAAAAACTGAGGACCAGAGCAGAGAGGCATTTGCTCACAGCCAAGTCCCCATAGCCAGGTGTTCAGACTCCTCCCTGTATGCCCTGCCCAGGAGGTGGCGGCAAGTATGTGGGGAAGCATGTCAGTGACAGGGTCACAGCCCGTGGGGAAGCTGAGAGGAGAGCTTGAGGCCATTGGTGTGGAGACAACTCCCTCTCCAGCCAGACACATGGGCTAATCTGACCCAGCTCACAGATGAAGGAAGGGCTGGGCTGATGGGCTGAGGGAGAAGACAGCAAGGTGAGGGCATCAGCAGGGGTCAGGAGCTCAGGACTAATCCAGGCAGGAGTCCAGAGTGCCAGGCAGCCCCAGGCCAGGTTGAGTCTGCACCCGCTCCCATTACATGAGTGGGAACACTGAGGCCCAGCCAAGCCAAGTGACTTGTCCAAGGTCAGTTAGCACATTAGCAGGTGTTAGTCCTCTAGGAGGAGGCCTGGTGGTGGTACAGTGGATAAGTATGTGGCTATAAGAAACTCGACAGGTCAGTGGTTTGAACCCACAACTCATTTTGTAGGATAAGGAAAGGCAGTCTGTTCCTATAAAGATGTGCAGTTAGGTGCCATCAAGTAGGTTCTGACTTACAGCCACCAACAGAGCAAAACCCTGTCCAGTCCTATGTTGTCCCCACAACCTCTGCTGTACTCAAGTCCACTACAGCAGCCACTGTGTCAATACAGCTCTGAGGGCCTTCCTCCTTCTCACAGACCCTCTACTTTTCCAAGAATGATATCCTTCTCCAAGGACCGGCCCTTCCTGACAACTCATCCAAAGTATGCGAGACAGTCTCACTATTCCTGCTTCTAAGGAGCAGTCTGGCTGTACTTCTTCCAAGACACATTATTTTTGTTCTTTTGGCAGTCCATCATGTGTCCAAGATTCTTTGCCAACACAATTCAAAGGCATCAATTTTTCTTTGATCTTCCTTATTCATTGTTCAACTTTCACAAGCATTTGAAGCCATAGAAAAGAACATGACTTGGGTCAGGCACACCTTAGTCTTTAAACTGACAGCCTTGCTCTTTAGCAGCTTAGCCCGTGGCAGCAGATTTGTCCAATATCATGACTGCTGCTTTCATGGTGGTTGACTGCAGGTCCAAGTGAAATGAAATCATTGACAACTTTAACCTTTCCTCCACTTATTATGATATTCTTTATTAGTTCATTTGTGAGGAGTTTTGTTTCTTTGACACTGACTGTAGTCTTTGAGCTTCAGCAAGAACTTCAAGCTGTCTTTACTTTTAGTAAGCAAGGTTGTGTCATCTGCATATTGCAGCTTGTTGAGTCTTCCTCTAATCCTGATGCCACATTCTTCTTCATATAGGCCACATTCCTGGATTATCTGCTCAGCATACAGACTGAATTAGCATGGACAACCCTGACACACACCTTTCCTGATTTTAAATCAAGCAGTGTTCCCATGTTCTGTTCGAATGACTGATTCTTGGGCCATGTACAGGTTCTGCAGGAGCACAATTAAGTGTTCTGGAATTCCTATTCTTCTCAATGTTATCCATAATTTATTATGATCCACTCAGTCCAATGACTTTGCATAGCCAATAAAACACAAGTAATCATTTTTCCTACTATTATTCTCTGCTTTCAGCCAAGATCCATCTGACATCAGCAATGATATCGTATCCCTTGTTAAACAAAGCACATTTCAATTAATCAGCTGCCTGGGCCTCCTGCTGCTTTAATTTCACATCAGGGTCTAAAATGGCACTTCACTGATCAATTCCAGGAGAGGACACCTCCAGGCCTAACATAGCACTTCAGCTTAAAGTCTTTCTTCCTACAGACTTCCAGGCCAAGGTCTGGGCTGACTGCCGGGTTTGGCACCAGGCACAGGGGTGCTCAGGAAATGTTGTGACCCAGGGACACATGACTGCTCCTCTCTGAGTCTCAGTCACCTCATTTCTGAAATGGCGGCAAGGTGTCCCTTCAAGGCAGGGCAGCTCAGCATGCATGGACAGTGGCTTAGCAATGCTTGTTCCTGGCCCGGCCTGGCTCTGCCACTGCAAGTGATGGTTGCCCACAAGGCAGGGACAAAAAAGAAGTGGTTTAGCAAATTTGACCTTGGTTCCTTTCCCAGTAAGCCATTTACATTACATTATGCCATGTGGAATCAGCTGAGGGTTTTCACTGATTCAAGACAAGGTTTAATTAACTCTACTGGGGATTAAAGAGCTTGGGTGCTAATCCTGGTTCTGCAGCCCACTTGATGTTTGCCCCTGGGAGAGGCCCTCTCTTTTTCTAGGTGTTGGCCTCACATGAACAGTCAGACTTAACACTTTTGATTCAGGTTGTTGAGTGGGCACCTGTGTTAGATGGAACCAGACGGAGGTTCCAGGTCAGAGATGGGTGGGCAGCCCAGTCCCACTTGCAAGTGGGTTTCTGGGCCCTGGCTGAGGCACAGACCTTTCTGTATGAGACAGAGAGGACAGCAGATTAGAGGGCTTGACCTTGAACTTCACAGCACCCTGCTTATCTTAGGAATTAAAGTCACTGTGCTGAAAGCCATGTGATCTTTTAATAATAGTTGTTGTTAATTGCTGTTGAGTCGTAGGCGACTTTTAGCGACTCTGTGAATAAAAGACTTGAACACTTGTATAAATTTCATCATTTCTCCAAGTTCATAGGGTTTCTGGAAACAAGCTATTTTGGAAGTGGATGCCACTCCTGCTTCCAAGCTTGTTTTAACTGGGGAGCTCCACCAAACACTGTCCACCATGTAATAATAGTAACAATAGGGAGCTCTGGTGGCCTATTGGCAAGAAGTTGCTCTACAGTCCCAAAGGCAGGTGGTTTGAGGCCACCAGCTGCTCTGCAAGAGAAGAATGGGCAGTCTCCTCCTGTGCGATTAACTGCCTCTGAAAACCCACTGGAGGGTCAGGTCTGGGTCAGTTCCAACTCTATGGTACACAACAACAACAATAACAACAGCAGCGAAAGCAGTGGATGTTATTTTCCTTATTTTACAAATAAGCAGACTCAGGACACAGTTAAACTTGTCCAACGTCACACTGCTAGGAAATGAAGGAGCCAGAATTTGAACCCAGGTTAGCTGATAGTCATTGCATTTCACTACAACATGTTACCAGTTATTAGCTGGGACTGAGCATCCTGTCACAGGGAGTGTGTGAGCCAGGGCCTGGAGGGACCAGACAGAAGGCTCTGGAGTAGACTGGGGTGTTGGAGAAAATGGTCTTAAAATCTCAGTTATGTGTGAGCACCCACAAGCTGGGGGTAGGTAGAGGTGGAGGAAGCTAGAAAAGAGCATACAAAGAGCAAGACTGACCTTTCCTGTCTGGACAGAGGTGAGGTAGTGGGACCCCCAGCCACCATTTCCACGTGCATGGTGAGGGTGGCCGCACACTCCGTTGCTTGTGTTCTGCTACCCTGCAGCTGGCCCGGTTTCCTCAGTCCTTGCCCCTCCTTCCCTGGGAACAGTGGCCAGCCGGTCCGCCCCCTGGAGGCAGGCCTGGGTTTCAATCAGAGCCACATGTCCACTCTCCTGTATCTGTTCCTCCAGGGAGATATTTGCAATCAAGGCCAGGGCCGCCTGCCAGCCAGGCCCAGGGTCATGCTCTGTGGGAGGGGCTGCCTATGCCTGAGCCCTTGCCTAGGACGGAAAATCCGTTTGACCACAGCTCTTCTGAAAAAGGGCAGATGATGGCCCAGAGCCCTTACTGTGTGCTAGTGTGCTAGCAGGCGTTTACTGTGCACTCGTTAGGTGATAGCATTCCAAGAATATCTGACAACAGGCTGGTTCTGTCATCGATCAGAGGAAGAACCCCAGGCTTAAAGGGGATGGGCAGAAATCAGCTGCCCAAGGTCACATAGGAAGTCCTGGGGCTGAGGTCAAGCCTGCTCAATTCTAACCCTCACTCCAGAAGAAGAGTCAAGTCTCAGAATCTTACATTCCTGCAGAGAGAAGAATTAATGTCACCATCAGTCAAATTGCAGAAAGGCTGAGAAGCCAGCTGGTGACTAGAGAGGCTGAGACGTGTCCCCAGGATTATTTTGATTCCAGAGTCCACATCAAGCGAGGGCCAGTGGGCCTAGATCTCGGTCAGCAACCTCACTCACCCCTCTGCAAAGGCCGAAGTGAGAGGGCCCATCCTTCTCTAGGTCTCAACCCCTTAGCACTCATTTTCCTCAGGAAGGCCCATCTCACAAATGGGCAGACAGGCAGAGCCCTGTGACAGACTTCTCAGCCCGCTTCCCCATTCCTGGGACATGTGGGGAAACTGAGGTCCCAGGCATAGCAAGGCTTAGGATGAGCCAGGAGCTACTCGAGACTTGTCCAGCTCACTCACACCTTGCCTCATTGATCCCATCTGTGAAGTGGGAGTCCAGAGAGGCCTGATCCCATAGGGTTTTCATTTCTGCAGAGGGATGGGGAGGGGGGGAAGTCAGGCTTCCTAATGTTCCTCTCTACCCCTTAGCCCCAGAGTCTTGGCTGCAGTTAGGGGGATACATTCCTCAGGCCCCGGCTGGGAAGGGGTGGTAGACAGGTGAAAGTGAGAAAGAGGCTAACGTCTGTGAGAGAACCAGGGTCCAGGGCCACAGCAGAGAATGGAGCCAGGGGTCAGGGCTATGGCAGCTTTCCCTGCAGCTGCTTGGGTGCTTCCTGGGGCAGGAAGAAAGATACACCAGGTCAGAGTGGAACCTGCCTGCTCCCTGGGCTCCAGCTCATTCTCCAGGAGATGTCTCAGGGAGGGGGCCCACCAGGCCAGAGGAATGCCTTTTAATCTTCCTCACCCTAGCCTGCTCAGGCCATCTGGTTTGGTGGAAACTTTAAAACCACTTGAAATTCAGCCAAGAGGAAAATAATAATCACAGATCTCATGCATGGAGTTTAGGTCCTGGGCCCAGGGTGCCTGCTCCATCCTTACAAGAGAGCTACTCCTCTATGCGATCTGGAAACACAAAGGCCTGCAACAGCCCTCCTGGCACGACTGAAAACAAGGCTGGATTCAGCATACAAAAGAACCAGACTCCCTGGGTTCAAATCCCAGTTCTGCCACATTCTAACTCCATGATCTGAGGAAGGTGACTTCCTTCCTGTATGTCTCAGTTTTCTCATCTGTAGAATGGGGATAAGGACAACACCTACCCCATAGTGTAGTGCTGAGAATGAAATGAGTTAATTTAGTGATAAACGGTGCTTGGTACATAGGTACAGCTGTGTGCCACCAAGCAGATTCTGATTCATAGAGATCCTGTATAATATGCTTTATAAAAATGTACCCCACAGAATCTTCTAGGCTGTCAGCATTATGGGAGCTAACTTTGTGTCAACTTTATTTATTACCAGGCCTTTTCTTCCACAAAGTGGCTAGTGGGTTCAAACCTCTGACTTTGCTACTTGTAGCTGAGCAATTACCCATTATGCTACCAAAATTCCTTTGCTATATAGAAAATTCTAGCAACTATCCCTGGCCACCATGGACAGATGAGAGAGAGAAGAAGAGGATGAGGAAGAAGAGGAGGAGGAAGAGGAGGAGGAGCAGGAAAGGAAGGAAGGCAGGCAGGCAGGCAAATCAACTGCTGCAAAATGGATTCTGACTCATGGCAACCCAATGTGTTAAAGAGGAGAATTAGGCTCCAGAAGGTTTCCAATGACTGATCCTTCAGAAATAGATTGCCAGGTCTTCTTAACATGGCATTTTGGGGTGGCTATGAACCACTAGCCTTTCTGATAGAAGTCATGTGCATAACCATCTGCACAATCTAGGGACTCAGCTCACATCAGCTCCTGCTTAATAAACTTCCCCCAAACCCCTGGGAGCACAGCCCATAGGTCTAGCTGTGGCTTCTAAGGCCTTGTCTGGTTCAACATGTATGTCTCAGCCATACGCCCTGCCCCATCCCCCTGTTGCACAACTCGGGGATCCTAAGCACCCACATGCTTCCGTACTACAAGGCTTTCCTCCTGCTGGTCCTTCTCCCAGAGTGAGTTCAGATGCTGTCATCTGCTAGAAGTTTCCCTGGGCTCCCAAATGGCCTGTGCCGATGATGCTGTACTGTATTGTCCCTAGACTGTTGGATCTACTATACTGAGCCATGAGGCAGCGAGGTCATGCCTGATCTAGCCTCTGCAGTATCTGCAGGGCCAACAACAGTGAGTGCCACATAGTAGGTGCTAAACAAATGGAGGCTGAGAGAATGAACGAGCAAATGAATGAATAAACAAAGCACAGGTGTCCATGGGGGGTCTTGGTCCAGCACCCAGAATTGAGCTATACTGACAGACGGGCCTGGGCACGTCGCCTAGCGCTGTGAAGCTCAGGTCTCAGATCAGGGCTGGGAGCAAGGACCAGGAGACAGCAGCCAGCAGGTGGCTCCATTCCAAGTGTGTCCCAGCCAGTGTCTGACCCCTGGGGGCTGGGTCTAACTTACCCGGTGTCCCTTGGGTCCCCTCAAGCCAGGTGGGCCTCGAGGCCCTGGAGGGCCCTGTGGAGAAGAGAAAGCATTTAGAGAGGCCACTTTCAGGGAGTGAGTGTGACACGGAGGGCTGGCAGCTTGGGAGCACAACTTGAAGGCCTGAGGCACTCCCTGTGCAGCTGTCCCCACCCTGGCTCCAGGTACACCAGCAGCTCCCACACTGCAGGACGTTGAATCTGGTCTGTGGGGTCTTGAGCTGTCACTGGCCGTGCATTAATGGCTTGCGGAGGACAGGAGGGGGCCTCAGCATCTCTTAGGAATATAGGTAGTAGGGAAGACTTCTTGGACAAGCCACTTGCCTCTTCACCTCAACCTGGCATTCTGGACAAAACTCCTATATTTACTTTTTCTCTTCCATGAGCAAAAGAGAATAAGAAAATCAAAGTTCCTTCCCTTACCCAATCCTGAGGCAAATGTCCCTTTAAAGGCCTCCAGAAAGCTCTGCCGGGGTCAGAAAGAGCCTCGTGGAAGAACTGAGGACATAGCTGTGAGATGACTGGGGACAAGAAGTAGGGATCATCAAGAGAAGAGGAATGAAAACGGTAGAGAAATGGGAAGGGGAGATAACTGGGCTTGGAGTGGGTGCCCCGCTATCTTGGTCTGACGAAGGGATAAAAAAAAAAGCAGAACAAAGGGAGAGACAGGAAGAAAGGAAAGAGACAACAGGGTGGACTTGATTCTTGTGTGACTTCTCGGCACCTCTGGGTGCTCTGGTGTCCAGGAGCCCTGCTGGCATAGTCCACAGGGAGTTGCATTGCTAACCCAAAGGCCATGCCTGTCTGCTGTCTTAAATCCACCAGAGGCTCCGAGGAAGAAAGATGGGCAGTCCCCTCTCATTCCATTTACAGCCTCTGAAAACCTGCTGGAAGGTCAGCTACGAGTTTGTTCAGACTCCACGACAGTGAGTCTGGGCAATGAGTTGGAGCCCAGCACAGACTATATGCCAAGCATTTAAGAATCTGCTAAATAAACAAATGAAGGTAACAGCTTGGTAGAGGAGAAGAAAGATGGTGGAGAGAGGAAGCAGTTGCCTTGCTGCCCAGTTCTGTCACAGGAGAACCCACTCCATCCCGCAGGCCAGCCAGGACCCCTGTGACAGTGGCAGGGCCTCTCAGCTCAGCACTGGCAACTCTCAGCCGTGCCATGATCCCTTTAACAAGGAAAAATACGGCCTCGTCCCACTCTAACTACCAAGGAGAGGCCCAATTCCATTTGGAGACGCAGAAAAAAATTTGTTGCTCTCGTTTCTCCCTCCTATTTACCTTTAGGGGTGCAGACACAGCCCCCCATTCCTGAACTGGCAGCCCCTTGTAACAGCTATTGCTGTGAGATTGATGTGAGGGCTGGTTCCCTGCCCAACACCTCATCATCAGACCTCGACAGGGTGTGGACTCCAGTTTGGCCCAATAAAAAGGCAGATCTGACTCCCGGATGGTGGACAACATGAAGACTGAGTGAGAAGAGATCTTTTTATAGGGCATTCTCAGACTGCAGAAGGCAGGCAATATATCACTGGGAACTTATAGAAGCCAAGTGTCTGCCCTGAGGCAGCAGAGCAGAGGGTTTGAAAAACAGGAAGAATAAACAGCAAAAACCAAGGGTTCAAATCTCAGCTCTGCCCCTTCCTTATCGTATCTCCTTAGATAAGACAGTCAAACTTTTTTGGTCTCTGTTTCACTATCTATAAAACGGGAACAGGATGAATCCCAACTTTTAGAATTGTTGGGAAGATAATGGAGAGGGATCTTAGTAAAGAGTACTTGGCTGTCTCAAAAGGGGAGGCAAAACAGACACGTGAAGAAATGCTCCAAATCACCAGCAATAAGAGAGATGCAAATCAAAACCACAATGAGCTACCATCTCACTCCAGTAACAGTGGCAACAATTTAACAGGACAGCAAGCAATAAACGTTGGAGATGATGTGGAAAAATAGGAACATACATTGTTGGTAGGATTGTAAAATGGTACAACTACTCTGGAAGGCAGTTTGGCACTTTCTCAACAAGCTGAACATAGAAATTCCATTTGACCCAGTTATTTCACTGCTTGGAATATACCCCAGGAAAATGAGAACTGAGGCACAAATAGATACTTGTATGCCAATATGGGTTGGTATACATAACAGTGTTATTCACCATCGCAAGAACATGAAAACAGCCCAGATGTCCAACCACAACCAAATGGATTGAGAAGGTTATGGTATATTCACACAACAGAATACTACGCAACACACAAGAGCAATGATTTTGTGAATTACTACTAACTTGGGAGGGACTGGAGAGCATTATGCTGAGTGAACTAACTCAGTCCCATGAGGACAAATACTGTACAAAACCTTTATTATAGAATGAGTATGAGGATCTGGGGAAGGGGGAATGGAAGCCGGGGGTGGGTGGCAGAAATAATCATGGGTTGCACAATTTGATGGGGGTGTTAGGGAAATGGGAAGGAACTGGTATGAGAAATAATGTATTCAAATTTTGTAAATAAACTAGAATTTTAAAAAAGAGCCCAGAAATTAATTCCCCCTCAAAAAGGGTGGAGGCGAGAAACCTGGATGCCAGATGCAGATCTGGCCATTGGGTGGCCCTGGCAAGGCCCAGAGCTTCAGTATGCCTTCCTTCCCAAACAACAGAGAGAAAGATTTCAACTGACCTCAATGGGCTTCGGGAGGATAAGGAAGTCAAAGTGATTAGAAACATGAGGAAATGTCAATCAGATGTGAAAAGTATCACAGAAAAGCCACTTTAATAGTTCTGCTAATAGTCATGGCAATTATTATATCTAACAAATGGCAAGAATACTTATTACTAATACCATTCATTAAACACCAAGGGATATCACTGCTGATGTCAGATGGATTTTGACTAAAAGCAGGGAATACCAGAAAAATGATTGTGTTTTGTTGAATATGTAAGGGCATTTGACTGTGTACATCATAGCAAATGATGGCTAACATTGAGGATGGGAATCTCAGAACATTTAATTGTGCTCAGGTACAACCTATATATAGACCAAGAACCAGTTGTCCAAACAGAACAAAGGGACTTAAACCAGTCCAGACTGATTGGTTTAAAATCAGGAAAGGAATGCATCAGGACTATACCCAGTCTCCATACCTATCCAGTCTGCATGCTGAGCAAATCATTCGGGAAACCAGACCATGTGAAGAAGAATGTGGCATCAGGATTGGAGGGAGACCTGTCAACAATTTGCGTTATGTAGACAGCACAACCTTGCTCACAGAAGGTGAAGAAGACTTGAAACACTTACTGAAGAAGATCAAAGACTGCAGTCTTCATATGGGTTACATCCCAACATCAAGAAAATAAAACTTCTTACCACAAGACCAATAAACAACATCATGATAGATGAAGAAAAGATTGAAGTTGTCAACTATTTTATTTCACTTGGAACCACAATCAATACCCATGGTAACAGCAGTTAAGAAACCAAAAGACATGTTGCACTGGGGAAATCTGCTGTCAAAGGCTCTCCAAAGTACTAAAGAGCAAGGATGTCAGTTTAAAGACTAAGATACACCTGATACACCTGATCAAGCTACCTGGCGTTTTCAGTTGCTTCCTATGCATCTAAAAGTTAGACAATGAATAAGGATGACAGTTGATGTCTTTGAAGTGTGATGTTGGAGAAACTCTTTCATAGACTCCAAAAGAACAAGCAAATCTGTCTTGGAGGAAGTGTAACCAGAGCATTCCTTAGAGGCAAGGATAATGAAACTTAGTCTCACATACTTCGGGCATGCTGTCAGGAGGGGTCATAGGAGTCCATAGGAAAAGACATCATACTGGGAAAAGCTGGGGGTCAGAGAAAAAGAGGAAGACCCTCAATAAGATGGATTGACACAGTGACTGTACCAATGGGCTCGAGCATGACAGGAATTCTGTGACTGTCGCAGGGTTCAAAGCTCAGGATCACTGAGTCTTAGCTGTCTCGATGGTATCATACAACAGCAGTAACATATGCAGGCAGTTTGCTAAGAATTACACCCTCTGCTCATTTATCCCAACAATCTCCTAAAGAAGTTGTAGGACGACGCAGAGAAGTGCTGAGCAGTCACACAGCTAGTAAGTGGGAAAGTCAGGATTAGAACCCTGGCTTTGCTTGATTTTGAAGGTTTATGGACCTCTTTACTGTTCTCTTCCCTCAGGGGCTCTAGGGGCCGTAGCTGTTTAGAAGAAACCCCACTCAAGAGGTCCAAGGGCTCAAGCCCACTGATCAACAGTGAGCAATGTGGGAGGAGAGTGTTAATAGCAATCTTGATATGTGAAAACGGCAAGGGGCGTGATCCACTAAGTCAGGGCTAACTCACTGCACAGACGGATGGGTGAACATCTCCTGGGAAGGGACACCCTTGAGGTCACACAGTGAGAGGCAGACAGGAAGCGCTGAGGATCATCTCAGCATGGCTCAGGTATGGGATTACTGGAGTCACTCACAGAACTCAGAGCTGTCAAACTGACCTAACTTATAGTGATCTTTCATTGTGTTTCTGAGGATGCAGATCTTAACAGGAGGAGATCTGTTGATGTAAGGCCTTTTGGTGGCCAGTGAAATACACGATGGACAATACAACCAGAGCCCCATTGTTAAGGAGGGATTCACAGGACTGCACCTTCCTTCGAAATGCCAATCAGGACATTCCCACTTCTTGTTACCACTTCTCCCCCACTGACCAACCATTTTTCCCTCTTGACTCTTTTCCAGTCCTTCCTCCACCTCCTGGACAGAAGGGGAGACTGAGACTCAGGAGTGAGAATGTGCTGATGGGAGTTAGGCGTCTTTGCACTTGGGTCTCAGCCTGGCACCACCTGCCTGGTCTCCAGCACACCCCACCTTCTTTTCTGCTCTCTCCATAGTAGTTGTTACTTATTGATTGGGTTCTTCTATCTTGATTTATTGCTGCATCTCTGGCCCCTAGACCTGCCTTTGGCACAGCTAGACAGTCAGGTCCTAATGACAGCGATGCTTCCAGTTAACGAACATTGCTGTGTGGAAGGCATGCAATTAGCAGCACTGGTGTTGAACCCACATGATCAAACCTTCACGATTTTCCCTGTTATTCAGATGAGCAAGATTTGACCTCAGAGAAGATACATGATCTAACTTGAAGAATGATACAGCCAGGGAGTAGAGGAGCTAAGATTCAAACTCAGGACTGACTCGGAGGCCTGGATTCTACTCTGACTTGACAGTGGCTTTGAACTCAAGAACCACAGGGGTGTCCATCATGCCAGATACATGCTGAAATCCCAACACCGTACCTGGGCTTGCAGTCTTGTTAGCAATAGAGTTTTCTATGCTGTGCCAATTAGATCACAGTCAAGTAGGGCAGGTTCTAAATCTAATCGCTTCTGAGTTATAAAAAAAAAGATTGCTTGGGGTTGGGGGTGTGGTTGGGGGATGTGCAGGGGGGATTGTGTACCAGTGAGGGAGTTTTTCTTTTGCTTTTCAAGGAGAGGAGCAAACGGGGGGGGGGGGAGGGGAGAAGGGTGCAACAATGAATGGAATTCCAAAATCTCTGTAGGTGTTCATTGAAATGAAAAAAAAAATTTAAAAAAAAAAACAACAGTTAAAAAAAATGAAGTGACATACAAAAAAAAAGATTACACACACACACACGAAAACAAACATTTTGTGAGGATTGCCAAGGATCCAAAGACTGCCTGAGGATACCCACAAGGAAGGCATTAAGAAGGCTGAGACCCTGATTAGGAATTTTAGCCTCTAGAACTATGACAAAGTAAATTTCTGCTCTTTATAGCCACCCACTTAAAGCATTTCTGTTAAAGCAGCACTGAAGTAGCTAAGACAGGAGGTGTTGCTTACCAGGGGTCCAGGCTCTCCAGGGGTCCCGACACTGCCTGCTGTTCCAGGGTGACCCTACCAAGAGAGAAGGAGAAGGAGTCAGCTGTGGGCAGCACCTCTTCCTCTTGCAGGCCATGAGGGCACCAGGCAAGTCCGGGAGGGAGAAGGATTGGGTCACCCTAAATGTCTGGGACATGCAAGGCAGGCTGAGGGCATCAGAGCTGTCACCCCAAGGCTGTGACAGGAAAGAGCAAGAGGATGCAGACTTACTCCTTACCATCGACCCCTTGGGTCCAGGTGCGCCTGGGGGTCCCATCATGCCCCGGTCACCCTGTGGTAGAAACATCAATTCGGGAAGGTCATAGTTGTGGGGTGACTTGGTGAGAGACAGATGCAGAAGGACCTTCCAGAGGCCCAACAGAAGCAATGACTTGTAGACTTGTCTACAGAGTCCTTGTTTTCCTCATAACGCATAACCCAGGGTAGCTGTGAGGTGGGGATCTGGGATTTTACTATGCAGATGCCAAGACTCTAGCAAGTCCAGGGAAGCCTCTGCATTCACGGCAGCGTGCCACACAGTGGGTCTCCCCGGGGCAAGGATGGTCCAGATTAAGGGTGTATTAATTACATTGATCTTTTGATCCTAACCCACGTCATGTGGTCCTCATTAGGCCAGCATCCCCTGGGCTGGGCTGGGCTGGGCTGGCTGAGATGGACATGGCAACAGAAGGTATTTCCTTCTCTGCCCTACCCTCCTGCCCAAACCTCAACGAGACAGCGGATAATTGGAGACAAGACTCCATCCTTCCAGACTAACCCAGTTGGACTAGGCAGAGATGGCGGGTGTAGCAGACAGAGTTATAGCCAAGGGACAGGGGCTCCGAGTTCTGGTCCTGGCTCTGTTTTATGGAGGCCCTAGTTTTTCATATCTAAATATTATATTGTTGTTAGGCATCACTGAGTTGTCTACAACTCACAGCAACTCTGTGAACAACCGACCTGAACCTTTTTCTTATCCTGCACCTTTCTCACGATCTCTGTCATGTTCAAGGCCCACTCTAGGAATCACTGTGTCAACCTATCTTGTTGAGAGTCGTCTTCTCTTTCACGGATCCTCTCTACCTTTCCTAGCATGTGAATAAATGCAGCAAACATTTACTGAGCTGTGTGTTTGGAACTTTATGCTGGACACTAAAATAAAAATATTTACAGAAAGAGACAGACCCTCCTGCCATGACAAGGATAGAGAATAACAGAGAGATAGACAGAAACCAACAAAACAGACGCAAAGTGTCACCCAGGGCAAGGGCTGTAAGGGGTGGTGTCAAGGTGCTTCTGCATTGTGATGGAGGAATGGACCCACCTGGGAGCAGGGGTGGTCAGGTAGGGCTTCTCTCAGAAAGTGCTGTTGAACTGAACTGAAGGAAAATTATCTAGATAAAAAGGGCTTGAGTTGAGAAGACTGTATTTGGCTGAAGGAATGGTATGGGTAATGGTTAGGAGGTAAGGAGGCGCACAGAGCATTAACCAGAGCTGGTTTTGACAGAATACCATACTCAGGTAGCACAGTCTGTAGGGAGTGCAGTGCTGCCGGCTCACTGTAGGGAGCGTAGGGCTGCCGGCTCAAAGGCTATGCCTCTCTCTGCCAGTGGCTTTGAAGGAATAAGATGGACCATCTCCTTCCATGCAATTTACAGTCTCAGAAACCCAACGGAGGGTTAGCTGTGAGTCAGTTTGACTTAACGATGAGTACCACAGTTATACAAAATTTACCATTGCTGGAAGCTGAATGAAGAGTGGAAGAGATCTCTCTGTACTAGTTTTTACCCTTCTGTGAATCTAGAATTATTTATAATTAAAAAGTTAAATGCAAAAGATGATGACAACAATTTGATGGGGGAGGTGAAGGAAATGGAGAGGACCTTGTGTGAAAAACAAGGTATTTGAACTTTGTCAATAAATCAGTATAAAATAAAATGAAAAAAAGATGATGACGGGCACAGGATTTAGATGACGAGGTGATGAGGGTTAAGGCACAGATAAACTTATAAAGGTAGGTGAGGCCCGACTTGGGTGGGTTCTTCCTCTCTCTGGACTGGCTTTGCCCTCTGTCTAATGGAAACAATGCTAGCTTTCCCAGAAGGCCTTCTCTGGGAATAGATTAGTTCATACAAAGGAAAACATTTACCATCCAGGGACCACAGTGGGAGCCAAGAAGCCATAGGTTGTTTTTGAGCTAAGTGCTGATGTGAAGTAGAATAGCTTAGTGGGTAAAGTTGAGTCCTTTGGTATTGAAACTTACAGGTGCAAATCCCCGTTCTAACACTTACTATCTACATGATTTTCAGCAAGTTACCTCCTTCTGTCTTAACTTCAGTTTTCACATCTGTCAAATGGAGCTGGGGGAGTAGGGGACAGGATTCTTAAAGCAACCTCAGAAAAATGTTATTTTCTGAAAAGATGAAGCCTTACCTTCTTCCCTGTTGTCTACCACTGAGCAGCACCAGCGGGTGGCCATAAAGAGTTATCAGCTGCTTATCAAGTGAAAGCCTAACTGTGCTGGGTGGGAGGGCAAGAGCCCCACAGGATGCTGGGAAAGGGCAATGGTCTTTGGCATGCCGGGCAGTGAGGAGGCCAGATGAGAGCTCTCTGACACGGTAAGGTCAGCTATCTTCTTCACCTCGCAAATATTTCAAAACACAAGCTCCACCTGCTTGTTTCTCCTCAACACAACTTACCTTTTCACCCACGATTCCTGGCTCCCCGACTAGACCAACGAATCCCAGCAGTCCCTGTGAGAAACAATAGTGGAGGCGAGAGAAGAGGAAATAGCATGAATTCGGGGATGTGCTGAGTTGTCATTTTCCTTTCCCTCCATCATGATTCTCCAAGTGCCTCCTGTCTCCACCTGCTAATCCAGCCAGTAGGGGCTGCCACCGAAGAAGGTCATAGTTAGCAAAACAGAGGGTCAGCGGAAAAAAAGAAAGATCCTCAATGAAATGGACTCATACACAGTAGCTGCAATGATGGCTCGAACACAGCAAAGACTGTGGAGCACGAGGCAGAGTCCATGGTTCAGTACCACATTGCCACAAATGACGGCTACAGCCGTCATGCACATGTTTCTAAGCACATTTATAGCCGTCATTTGCAGCAATGTAATAACTGACTTGATAGTACTTAACAACAACGAATCTTTATTCGCCTTGCCCCCTGCTCCACACTTAGTGATCGGCCCGGCACAGGGCTGCAGCTGTGGAGAGCTTCCCTCTCTCTGGGCATCGCACTGACTTCCCTCACTCCACCAGATGGTTCTGATTTTGGAGCCAAGTGGTGGGGCGGCTGCCAGCATCCCTGGGAGCGCCACACATTCTTCCCGCGCCAGGAGCAGGCTGGGAGGCAGCCCCGTTTGGAGCGGGCGGGAGTAGGGGGCTGGCCTCTAAGCTGTGCTGGGAGGAAGCCTGCCTGGGAGAAATCTGTCCCCATCTTTGGGGGCCTTGGGGCTATTTCAAAGAGTGAAACAAACCCTGCTGGCTGAGATAGAAATAGCTGAGGAGCCTCCGCCAAGAAACCTGATTGAAATCTGGAAAGCGGAGGCCTTTTTCTGTTCTCTAAAACACTTCCTCTCCTCTTTCTGAAAGGGGACACTACACACACATACACACACAGTGGTTCTCGTTGTTCTTTTTAACTCCATTGGTTGGGAAGTTGCTCCTGGGTTCCAGGGGCTTCTCCCAGGTAGCTGCAGTATTCGCTGTGTCTTCCTGAGCTGGCAAACATGCGCACTCACATGAGGAGGGAAAGGCCAGAAAACTGACCCAGGAAGGGAGACCTAGAACCCAGGGGCCCTGATTTCTCATTCAGATTCTAACCTCATCGCTGCCAAGGAAAATACAAGCCCCTTTGGGGTGCTTGCATGGTTCAGTGGTTTAGAAGGGGCTTTGGGAGAATCCAGACCTGCAGCCAAAAATTTCTAGACTTCACAAAGCCGGAACCCAACACTCAGTACTATGTAACTAATTGCATTCATCAATGACAATCGGTATATATGTCCATGAATGAGTTCATGGAAAATGAATATGATTTGCAAACTTTCACGTAAATAAAAAATTCAAAGATAAAAATAAGAAAAGGCAAAGGGATAGAAAGATTTTCCTTGTCATAAGACCAAACCCCTGTCTCCAATATCTGACCAAAGAACAGAACGATGGGCCTAAATGGGAAACAACCTGAAGCCACAGGCTCAGAAGACAACACTAACACATCTGTCAATCTCCGAGGGTGATGTAATGCCTATCAATGCCAAGCAGACTGGTACTCTGTCATCTAAAAGGCATTTATATGGTAATAGGCCAGGGAACACGGGTGGCCAAGTGGCAAGAAGCTGTACTGAAATTCCAAATGCTTGTGGTTCAAATCCACTAGCTGGACTACAAGCGAAGGATGCCTCTGAAAACTCGCCACAGGGTCAGCTCTGGGTTGGTTCTGATAGTACATAACAACAACAGTACTCGACAGTACATAATAACAACATGGTAATAGGCCAGCACTCAGCTGTCTATGCTGTTGCTTCCTGGGACTTCAGTTCTGCTCTGTGCTCCAAAGTCCATGCACCTTCCCCTCCACCCTGAGGTCCCCAAAGTGTGTGGCTGTGCTCAGGACACCCAGGCACCATCATTGCATGTGGGAGACCCTGTGTCTGCCCCTGGGACTAGAGATGCTCCAGGGGTGAGGCTTGAGAGTTCACAAGTACTGTGTGACAGAGAATAGCGAAGCATTTCTTCCCATTCTGAAACACTAACTTCAAAATAACGAATTAGGGCATTCTCAAGATGATAGCCATGCTCAAGTCATTGTGCACCTACTATGAGCCCCCTGCCTGCCACGTTCCCTATGCTATTGTCATTCAGTCTTCAGGTCTGGGTTCTGGGTTCTTTGAGAACATCCCAGAGCTTCTCTGAACCTTACCTACAGAATGCAGTCAATGATCTCCAGGGCTTACTCGGAAGACTCGAAGTAATGTGTGGCACACCCAGGCACCCCATAAATGTTAGTTCCCTCCCATCCCACCCTCAACTTATTTAAAAAGGGGCACAAGGTTAAGGCAGAGGCCCGAGCTCCCCACAAGGGAGCAGTCAGACACGTAGAGGATGCTGAGAGAAGGGAATAAAAACTCTCTGTTAAGAGGTCCCTGCCTGACTGGCCTAGAGAAACAGAAATTTCATAGCTACTTTAAATTTATGAGTTGTTGGGTCCTGGAAGGCTGGCAAGTCATAAACCTCAAACAAGAAACCCAACAAGATCCTAGTGAATAAGCACCATACAGCTGGTGCCCTGTTCCCCACCGCCATGCTGGGAGCCCCTGGGGTGCCATCCCAGAAAGTCCTGGCAGGCCTGCTATGGGTGGAGGTGGCCAGAGGTGGCTCTGAGCACAGCTGTGGGTACGGGTGGCTCCTGCTGGGCTGGCAGAGAGTTCAGGGAGGGAGACAGCATACAACCTGTAGCAGGCATGGCACACAGGAGCAGAGCTCTGCACTAGGAACCTGGCTTGGTTCTCATGCTGACCACAGATACAGAGCTATCATTTGCTGTGAGAGACTCTCTCTCTCTCTCTCTCTCTTCTTTCTCACACAGAACATTGTGCTAGGCTCTGTGGTGGGGTAGAGGGGTGGTAAGTGAAAACAAAATGCAAGCATCATTGCAGGCACTAATTCTCATAGTTGAGTGTCTGTTGGCCCAGCTTCCTTGCTGGAAAGAGCTTCTTGCAGGCCCTTGACTTGTAACCGGCTATATCCCCAGCACCTAGGACAGGGCCCAGCAAAGCAGGCTGCATTCTCACTAGATGTTAGATAAATACAGGGGCATGAGGAAGTCAAAGAGTTTTCCGGCCCCTCCTGGGTAGGTGGAGAGCATGGTCTCGGGAATCCAGAAACCTAAGTATCAGCTCTAGAGGTACCACCTATGGGATCCTGGGCGTTATCACTTAACTTCTAGATCCTCGGTTTCCTCATCTGCCATAGAGGGGAATTTCAGGCAAATGCATATAAAGCTGGGCACAGAGCCTGGAATGTAACAGGTGTCCAATAAATGTGGCGTTACTATTATAAAGAAGCTCTGGGGAATAACCTTTGCAACTCTTCCCTAGTGCTCCCTTTTCTGCCAGAAACAGAAAATAGCTGCCCTTTCCCATGACCACCTGGGGCCACGGTGACCATTAACATCTTTGATGTGTTTCTATGCTGTCTGTCTGCTGCCACCACTGCTTGCCAGAGACTCGATGCCACAGCACCTTGCTCAGCTGGCTTGCTCTCTTCTGGACCCCTACTGCCTGAGCAGACTGACAAGTTGTAAGTCCCTCACTCAGTGCTGTCAGTTCCAACTCACAACGACCCTTCATTGGGTTTCCAAGGCTGTCAATCATAATAGGAGGAGACTGCCCACCTTTCTCCTAAGGAGATGCTGGTGGATTCAAACTGCCAAAGATGAGTTGACTCTGGATTACAGCACAGCTTGCTATGGACTATGCCACCAGAGCTCCCTACAGTATATAATTGTTGTTGTGTATTATCAGGTCAGAACCGACCCATAGGTGATCCTCCAGTGGGTTTTCAGAGGCAGTAACCACACATGCCTATCTTTCTCCCATGGAGCAGCTGGTAGATTTAACTATATACTTTCGCATTGGAAACACGACTCCTTACCACTAAGATACCAGAGCTCCCTGAAATATATAATAGTCACCATTTATTTTGTTGAAAAAAGGTATTTGTAATGAATAAGTGTTTGGTCTTACAAAATTCTATCACATGATCTCAGTCATTTCTATCACCAAGGCCATATTTTCCTTCTACCAATCCTTTTCTTTGTTTCCAACGTGCACATTAAAATCACCAGTAATTATCAGTCTATCATTAAAGCATGTTTGATCAATTTCAAACTGCAGAAGCTGCTACAATCTTTATTTCTTCATCATTTGCATGAGTTGTTGCTACATAAATTTGAGTCAAAATCATATTAACTGGTCTTCTTTGCAAGTGTATAAATAAATACCATCCTATCACTGAGAGCATTGCATTGTACTTCAGGGTATATTTTGAAATAATGTGCTCACCAAGTTGTGCCAAGAAATCTGGAGGACAACCACCTGGCCTACTGACTGGAAGAGATCTATATTTATTCCCATTCCAAAGAAAGGCGATCTGACATAGTGTGAAAATTCTCACAGGCAAGCAATATCCTGCTGAAGATTGTCTAAAATCGACTGAAGCAGCACATTAACAGAGAACTCCCTGAAGTGCAGGCTGGATTTAGAAGAGGCCATGGCACTAGGGATATTATAATGTCAGATGGATTGTGGCTGAAAACATAGACTACCAGAAGAATGTCTGTCTGTGTTTCATTGATTATGCAAAGGCATTTGACTGTGTGAATCACAACAAACGATGGTTGACTCTGAGAAGAATGGGAATCCCAGAACACTTGATTGTGCTTATGCTAAGCTTATACATACTTAGAGACCAGGAGGCTGTCGTCAGAATAGAGCAAGGAAACACTGCACGGTTCAAAATTGGGAAGGGTGTGCATCAAGGATGTGCTCTATCTCCCTATCTTTTCAATCTATATGCAGGACAGATTTTCCAGGAAGCTGGTTTCTATGAGAAGAAGTGTGGCATCAGGATTGGAGGTAGACTCATCAATTATTTGTGTCATGCAGATGACACAACCCTGCGTGCTGAAACTGAGGAGGACCTGAAGCACTTGCTGTGAAGGGTCAGAGACTGCAGCCTTCAATATGGATTGAAGCTCAACATCAAGAAAACAAAGATTCTCACCACTGGACCAAGTGGTAGCATCATGATGGATGATGAAGAGATCGAGATTGTTGACAGCTTCCGTTTGCTTGGCTCGACAATCAATACTCTTGGTACCAGAAGCCAGGAAATTAAAAGGCAAATTGCACTGGGAAAGTCAGAGACCTTTCCAAGGAACTGAGGAGTAATGATGTCAGTCTGGAGACTAAGGTGCACCTGATACAGGCCATGGTCTTTGCAATCACTTGCTATGCACTTGAAAGCTGGACAATGAGTAGGGATGATAAAAGGAGAGTTGATGCCTTTAAGCTGTGGTACTGGAGAAGAGTATTGAATATACCATGGACTGCTAGGAGAACAGAACACCCTGGAGAGGGGTGAAGACAGGCTGCTCTTTGGAGGCAAGGATTCTGAAGCTTTGTCTGACATACTTTGGACATGTTGCAAGGAGGGATCAGTCCTTGGAGAGGGATGCCATGCTTGGGAGAGTGGAAGGACAGCATAGGAGAGGAAGACCCTCGCTCAGATGGATTGATTCAGTAACTGGGGTAATGGGGGTAGGTGTGTCAGAGTCAATAAGATTGGCACAGGATAGAGCAGGGTTTAGGGCTGTTATACACAGGGTCACTATGAGTCTCAGGAGACTTGACAGCACATAACAACAACAACAATGAAGTCAGCAGCACCATTCCTTACTCTTCAATATGCCATTTCCCGCATTAGAAGACCAGACCACACGATTATGTGATTCAAAATGGGTAAAGCCAGTCCGTTTCAGCTAACTAATGCTTCTTGTTGTTGTTGTTGTTAAGTGCAGTCAAGTCGAGTACAACTCATAGTGACCCTATGAACAAAAGACCTAAACCCTGTTCTGTAACTATCATTGTTTCTCTATGTTCATATAGTTTCCACAGACATGTGGTTTAGGAAGTAAATGTCACTCCTGCTTCCAAACCTGAATCATTTTGGAAGCTCTACCAAACACTGTCCACGATGGATAACCATTAAGACATTTGACACACCTATGGCACAGCATTCAGCATCATAACAACCTCAAGTTACTTCAGTACAACACATAGACCACGGCTGTACCACTTAGAAGAATGTGCATCCCAAAATCAATCAACACTAGGTCCGAGGGCCATAGGCCCAAGGGCCCTACTGCTTTTTAAATAGAGGCATGCCCACCAAGTGCTGGTTAAATGTTTAGAATATAAATTTTTATGCATTCCATTTCATTTTTGCTGTTATTGTGGTTGTTAGATGCTGTCAAGTCGACTATGACTCATAGTGACTCTCTGCACAATAGCTCCGAATGCTGCTCTGTCCTGAGCCAATCTCACTGCCTCTGACACACCTACTCTTACTATCCCAGTTACTGTGTCCATCCATCTCATCCAGGTTCTTCCCTTCCTACACTGTCTCTCTGCCCTTCCAAGCAAGATAGCCTTCTCCAAAGACTGATCTCTCCTGGCCACATGGCCAAAGTATGTGAGACAGAGTCTCAAAACCCTTGCCTCCAAGGAGCAGCTTGGTTTCACCCTCTCTAGGACAGACCTATTAATTTTCTTAGAGGCCCATGGTATGTTCAAGACTCTTCTCCAGCATCACAACTCAAAGGCATCAATTCTTCTGTCATCCTTGGTCATTGTCCAGCTCTCTTATGTATAGCAAAGACCATGACCTGGATCAAGTGCACCTTAGCCTCTGGACTGACATTGTTGCTCTTCAGTACTCAGGAGAGGTCCCTGACAGCAGATTTTCCTAATGCAATTCATCTTTTGATTTCCTGAGAGCTGGTGCCAAAAGTGTTGAATGTGGAATTGAGCAAGCTGAAATCCTTCTTGATCTATCATGATGCTGTCAATGGGTCCATGGTGAGAATTTTCATCTTCTTGATGTTTAGCTTCAATGCATATTGCAAACTACAGTCTTCGACCCTCTGCAGCAAATGCTTCAGGCCCTGCCTCCTTAGTTTGGACAAGCAAGGCTGTGTCATTTGTATAATACAGGCTGTTGATGAGTCTTCCTCTAATTCTGATGCTACATTCCTCCTCATAAAGTCCAGCCTCTTGAATGATCTGTTCTGCATACAGACTGAAAAAGTATGGAGACAGGATGCATCCCTGATGCACTCCTTTCATAATTCTGAACTATACCCTATTTCCTTGCTCTGTTCTGATGACCACCTCCTGGTCCAAGAATAGGTTTTACAAGAGCACAATCAGGTGTTCTGGGATTCCCATTCTTCATAAGGTTAGCTACAATGTGTTGTGATCGACACAGTCAAATGCTTTTGCATAGGCAATGACATACTTCTCCCTTGATTCAAACGTCACAGGTTCCACATTCTGAATGGATGGTAATGGATGCTTTGAGCTGTTTCTTCTCTTTTTAAGCCACTTTGAGCAGAGGAAGGTTCTGAAAGGCTTACCTATCTACATCACTACAGTCAACTCTATTTTCAAGAGACAGCTCTTTTCCACTCATCTTTTGCGTATCTTCCAAGCTGAGGGGCTTACTATTAGGCATTAAGCAGACAATGTTTCACGGGCACCTATGCAATTGTCGTTGGCCAATTTTCTCAGAAGTCGACCATCAGGCCCCTCTTCTCAGTCTGGAAGTCCTGCTGAAGCCTGTTCACCAGGGGTGAGCATGCTGGTATTCGAGGTATGGGTGGCATCGCTACCAGCATCATAGCAATATGTCAGTCACCACAGAATGATAAACTGGCAGGTAGAAACCTGCTCATAACTTAAACTATTAGTAATGGAGCGTACATATGTGTGGATTTACAATTATATTTCACTGTAATTGATACTTTGGACAATAACTTGTATTTGTTTGTCATTGTTGTTACATGTCACTGAGTTGCCTGCCACTCATAGTGACCCTCCCTACAGCAGCTCTGAACCTTGTGCTCTGCTGAGCCAGTCTCACTGTCTCCAACACACTTACCCTCATTACCCTAGTTATTCTGCCAATCCATCTCATCCAGGATCTTCCTCTCCTGTGCTGTCCTTCCACCTTTCTAAGCATGATGTCCTTTTCCAGGGACTGGTCCCTCCTTACCACATGCCAAAAATATGTGAGACAGAGCTTTAAAATCCTTGCCTCCAAGGAGAAGCCTGGTTTCATCCTCTCTAAGTTAAACCTGTTTGCTCTCTTAGTTCAATACTCTTCTCTGGCATCACAACTCAAAGGCATCTTTTATTTTAGGCATTTAAAAATTCTTTTCCACAAGCTTCAGGAGAGTCCAAAGCACACACACATACAAAGAAATTAAGAGCCTCTGGATAAGTCATCCCCAAGGGCCCTTTGGTCAAGAATAGTGAATGTGGACTTTCAGAAAAACAAACGAATCTGACTAGAAGTACAGGCAGAACTCTCCTCAGAAGGAAAGATCTTTGTCTTGCTGACATTGGGCATGTTATCAGGGGGGACTAATCCCTGGAGAAGGTATCAGGCTTGGTTAAGTAGATGGCCAGTGAAAACGAGGAAATGAAACTCTCCTTCTGACAAGATAGCCCAGTGGCTTCTGTTCTGTTGTCAGAACTGACCCAATGGCACCCAACATTAACAAGGATCCTTCGTATTCTGATATTCTAAGATTCTGAGCATTCATTCCCCCAGCACCCTATGAAATAGCACCATCTAAGTATGAAATCTCTTCTGTGTCCATTATGAAGCTGCTAATTGGAGAAGAGACTGAGATTGTTGATAATTTTAGCTTGTTTGGTTCTACCATTAATACTCTTGGCATCAGTAGTTAGAAAATCAAATGATGGGTGGCACTGGGAAAGTCTGCTGTCAGGGACCCTTCTAGAGCACTGAAGAGCAACGATGTCAGTCTGGAGACTAAGGTGTGCCTCTTCCAGGCCATGGTCTTCATAAGTACTTGCTCTGCATCTGAGGGCTGGACAATAATGAAGAATGACAGAAGAAGGATGGATCCTTAGAGCTGTGGTGCTGGAGAAGAGGGTTGAACATACCATGGATTGCTTGGAGAACAAACAGGTCTATCCTGGAGAGGGTGAAACCAAGCTGCTCCCTGGAAGCAAGGATTGTGGGATTCCATCTCACATACTTTGGACATGTGGCCAGGAGGGACTAGTCCTTGGAGAGGGACATCATGCTTGGAAGGGTGGAGGGACAACACAGGAGAGAAAGACCAAGGATGAGACGGATTGACTCAGTGACTAGAGCAATGGGAGGAGGTCTGTTGGAGATGATGAGATTGCCTCAGGATAGGGCAGATTTCAGACCTAATGTACCTAAGGTCGCCATGAGTCGCAGGTGACTTGATGGCACGTAACAAGTATGAAACTGAATTTGCTGATCACATTGCCTTTTCTTTTCCAATCAGGAAATATATCCAGGCTGTAGCTGCTCTTCCAAACTCCCGGGCTTCCCACAGAATGTGCTCAAATGACTCTGGAAAGATTTCAAAAATCCAAACCTCCCTCTGCTTTAATTCCTTTCTTCCCCCAACAGATGTCTCGGGCCTGGTGAGGAAGTCCATCATGTGTGACTCTCACGCCATCAATGGCGCTTCCTAGTACAGCTAAACCCTTCCTGGGCCCAGTATTGGTCTTCTTTAAGCGAGACAGTCCTTGGGGGTTCTGAAGTGGGTGGAACAGGGGGGGGGGCAGAAGGGTGTCCTTTATTAAAGGAGAAGGAGAAAGAGCCACTTCCCACCTTCTGAGCTCAGAAGTCAAGCTTTTACAAGGCCCTGGAGCCTGAAAAGGGACTGAAGCTAGCTGTCAGTTTCCCCAGCACTCAGGGTTGCTTCTGTCCAGCACCCACGGCCCTGGCATGTCCACATTTGAAGACCGTAACCTCAAACCTCCTCTTTAATGGCTAGTTGCAAGCTCTTCTCCTTGTCACATCATGGCCTGCTTTCCCACCAGCCAAACCACTGGCTCAGACCTCATTTTCTTTATAATTTAAGATGTCTGAACCGAGAGCTGTTCATCTGCCGAATCACTACTCGTCTTCAATCTTGGGTTTCCTCATCCTACACAGAGGGGAATAGATGCAAGGATGCAGTGCTCTGCCCTTCAAGTTTTAAGGGCTAAGTCACGTAACTTCACTGTGCACATCAAACGTCCTTGTTTCCGGGGTTTGGGGATTGGCTTTCACACTCATTGACTCCATCTCCCTGGGGCTCAGCGGCCATATCAAGGTAAGGAGCAGAAGCAGAGCCACGTGGACACCTGTGATAATCAAATGTGTCGTGTATGTGGAATGTTTAGCACAGGGCACGGCATGAAGAAAGGCCCCATAAATGGAGCCCTATTGTTCAGACTTACCAGCTCACCCATGGGGCCAGGCCGTCCTGGATTTCCTGGTTCTCCCTGCAAAGAAAAGAAGAGGAGGGTTACTTGGGATGTTGAGTGGGAGTCTAAGTTTCCTGGAGAACTCTCCAAGTTATTGGCCTTTGCTCCATTGGTGAGGATGACTCAGGAACTTTATGACCAAAATCTGGCCTTAGAATCCTCAAACAAATAACTGGAGCAAAGGGACATTTGGACAAACCCTCTGGACCCAAGGGTGAAGTTATCTGTCCCTGCTGAGTAATCCTCTGGCAGATTACTGAACTGCTGTTTAGATGTTCGCTGGGCTCTTATTAACCCATTCGATTTTGTGGAAGTGAAGATTGAGGGCCAGAGAAGCAAAGAGGCCTACCCACGGTCATAAAACAATCTAGAGATGGGGTAGACTTGAACTTTGGTCTTTAAATTCCCACGTCCATTGCACTGTGCTGTCCACCACAGGAAGTAAAGGGAGCTGAGAAATCTGCCATTAACTCTTGGGGTAAGTCTTCTATCTGTGCCCTGGGTAGGTTCTGCCTCTTCATGTATAACAAGTGGATGACCTGTTCATGCCCAAGGCTATTTCTAGTTCCCCCTCCCAGTGGCTTGTTCCAGAGTGGTTCATTGACTCTATCCCATGCAATGGTGGCCATGCAATGGTGGCTCCTGTGTGTTCAGGCGTCTTGGAGAAGGCTGCCCCCTTTGGGGTCTCTGAAGCCTCGAGAAATTAGAGGCAGGCTCAGTGTAAGCAAATCAGAGGGTTTGGGAGAAGTGATGGGCCATGGGATATACCTAGATCTTGCCACTGCTTCTTCCACAGAAACCCAGCTGGGATCTGAGGGAGCAAGGCTGAGACTGCACAACACAGGACACAGGTTGGACTGGCTGGGAATTTCCCACAAGTCTTTGCCTCAAAAAGGGATGCAACTCATTGAAACCTGGATTAGTCAGAGTGTCAGCCTCTCCATAAACTCCTTTCTCAGACATCCTGATCACAAAAACCCGAGGAGCTGTTTCCCCTGAGAGGAGAGGAATGGAGCCCTAAATCAGGGGTGAGGGGACCCTAGTTTCCTGTAGCTCTGCCCTAACCCTCTGGAACTTTGCCTATCTCTAAAGTTGGCCCAATAATCCCGTCAGGCAGGCTGGGAAAATCCTATCACCAAGGGAGATCCTTGGAAAACCATTAAGTGAGAGGTTGCATTGTGTCAAGGATTATTCTGCTATAACCCAGGCCACATCTCTTTTGATAAGAAGCAGCAGCAGCAGCAGCAAAAAATATTAACAAATGTGATATCATTTTATGGACAAATTTGAAAATGCATAGTGGTGGTTGTTAGACCACATCGTGAATGTAGCCATAAACTAACATCACTGAATTGTACATGCGCGAAGTGTTGAATTGGCGAATGTTATATCTTTTTATCATGATAAAATCATTTTAAAATGCCAATACACATTAACCGTACACACTAGGGAAAATATGAGGCTCAAAGAAGAAAATACAAATCCGTCATTCCACTCATCCATTCTAGCCTTTGGAACAATAATTCTACGCACTGTTGTGGTGTACACTGAGTCATAATCAACGCAGAGCTGACCCTCCAGTGTGTTTTCAGAGGCAGTAAGTCACACGGGAGGAGACTGCTCAGCCTTCTCTCTTGGAGCAGCAGGTGGATTTGACTGCAAGCCTTCAGGTTGGCAGAGCAAACCTTACCACTAAGCCACCAGAGCTCCCTGCGGTGAGCTTATTCTGTACACAGAGGGACACACTGTCACCTAACCCTGCAAGGGGCTAAACTTTAACCAAAGGAAACTGGCTCCCACCAGATTGACCTTGACCTCTAGTGACTCCATAGGACAGAAGGCTCCCAAGGCTGTAATCCTTGACTTCTCCATCATGACCTCAAGGCTGTAATCTTTACAGAAGCAGACTACCACATCTCTCATCCATGGAGTGACTTGAGGATTTGAACCATCAACCTTTTGATTAGTAGCTGAGTATTTAACCACAGTGCCACTGTCTCATTATATAGCTCTATCTTCCTGCTTATCTTTCCTCTATGCTATCTGCACATCACACACAACACAGGCACTTCCAATCCTTCGTTCCAGATATTCCCTAAGATCACCTTTCGTGGCTGCATTATATCCCATATTACCCTGTTACCATTGTGGGGGCATTTTCTCCCTCTGTTATAAGTATTATAAATTTATTATAAATTATTAAAAATTATTAATTATTATAAATTAATTATAAATTAAGACTATTTCCCCTCTGTCACAACCAACCATGAGCCCTTCAGGTGTTGGTTCCTTTCTCTGTCTTCCTCAGGCATCGTTGTCCCCTCCCCAACCCGGCTTCCTCTACCCTACACCACGCCTCCCGAGGTGCCCTCACCTTCACGCCATCAGGGCCAGGCTTCCCAGGAAAGCCCTTCCTGCCGAGTTGACCCTGCAAAAGAGAGAGAGTAGGAGGAGCTAGGCAGCCTGGCTGGAGCCCCAGGGTTCCACCGAAGTGGGCCAGGGTAGACATGGGGTGGAGGTGGGGTGACAATGTCACCAGGCAGGATTCTGAGGGGTCTTCAGATATGTGAGCTGTAGAAGGTCCCCTCCCTGTGCTGATCTCTTCATTTTTAAATGGGGATAATGATACCTGCTTTCAAGGAGTGAGGGAAAGGAAGGGGGCTGACAGAGCATAAAGGGTTCAGAGGAGAAGGTGGTCTGGGGACTCCTGGGTGTCACTGAGACCCTTTTGAGGCTCATGAGCTCAAAACAGTTTTCATACTATGAAAATGTCATTTGTCTTTGCCAGTCTCCTTCTCCCACAAACGTAACTGGAGGTTTCCAGAAGCGACATGCTACATATCACAATAGCGAGAATGAAGAAGCAGATGTGAGAATCCAGCTGTTTTCTATTAAGTAAAACATTAAAGGGATTTGCAAAAAAATGGTAAAAAAAAAAGAAGAAGAAAAGAAAAGCCATTCTTTTCATTAGATTATTTGTCTTTGGAAACCATAGCTATTTTTCATAACAATATTATTTGTGTTAGCTTGAAATAGCTTATTATTAATTTAAAATTAATTCCTAGATAAATATTTTTTAACATTTGTAATTTTAATTACTAATATGGTTAAGTATCAATAGCTGTAATCCATCTAAAAAAAGCACTTTGAGGTCTACAGCAATTTTTAAAAGTGTAAAGAGGTCTTGGTGAAAAAATTCAAGAAATGCTGGTTTATGTTCTCATTGTGAGGTTAAGCAGATAGTGGTGTTTGGGACAAGTGACTGGGACATGCAGCTTCCAGAAAGCTTCAGAGCCATGGAGAGAACACAGGCTTAGATTCCAAGTGGAATGTCTCTACTTCCTGCCTGTGCTAAACTCTTTAAACCTTATTTTCCACCCCTTTAATGAAGATAAGAAAGCAGTGCCTCGAGAGAGAGAGATTTAATAAAATCTTTCTGGCTGGCCCTAGGACCCCTTGTCCTCTCTGATGCTGCCTTGCCTGCTCACAGTCATCTCAGTTCTGACAACCCCTCCCTGCCCCCTGAGGTCAATGACACTCACCTCCAAACCAGGGGCCCCTGGTGGTCCCATGGGTCCCTCGTCTCCCTAGAGTCAGGAATGACATGAAAAGGGAGAAAAGGAGAAAGTGAATTCAGAGAGGCTCTCGGATGACTTGTCCTGTAAGGAGTGGGCAGAGGAGAGGTGCTCTTGGGCAGACAGAACCAGGGCACCTGGCTCACCCACCTGGTGCAGGGCCACCAGGCAGGGCCTAGAGGTCAGGCCACACGATGACTTCCAGGCAAACAGGGCTGGATCATATGGTCACGTTGTGGTGACCAGCACAGGCTCACGGAAGTTTGGGCAGGAAAGTACAACCCCATCTTGCGCCGTGGGGATAGAGACTGTCTGTAGCTCAGAGGCGTGTGCTCCACTCAGAGCAATACCTTTAACTCACAGACAGACCTTAGCCTTAGCTTACTCCTCTGTACACAGTGCAGAGTGCATATCAACCTTAAACCTGGTGACTGTCTTAAGTGGGGTTGCTAGAGGACAGTGACGCGCGGGTTTATTCATTCTTAAAACTATCCTACCATTTAGGATAGTTGATTCAGAAGTTTGGGGAAGAAGAGAAGGGGAGGAGGTCAGGAGAGAGGGTGAGAAATGAAAAAGCCAATGAGCGAGTATGAGAATGAATAAGTGATGGAGTGAATGAGTGAGTGAATTCATTTAGGCAACTCATTGTCATTGGGGTAGAACAGACTCATAGCTGACCTTCTAGCGAGTTTCCAAGAGGCTATAAATTGCATGGGAGGAGATTCCCCATCTTTTTCTGTTGGAGCTGCTGGTGGATTTGAACCTGCAGTGGTACCTCCTTTAGGTTTGCTGTGCATCTCATTATGGACCACACGAGAGGCTTTCTGTATAAAGTGCTGTGTAGGGTTGCAGTGTGTCATGGACAGATGCATGTGACTGATGCTCTCACCCTCCTCTGCCCTCCCTTCCAGCGTCTGGACCACAAGGATGCTCCAGATCTTCCCACAGGCCCCGGCAGCCTCCAAACTGGCCCTCTCTGGCATGCCAGACCTGACCAAGGGGCTTGCTTTGGAGCCAATGCCCCCACCCCTCTCCCCCAGCTTCCAGGAAACGGCCCCACATAGAGGCTCCTGGAGGGAGGGCTGGGGCTGGGCTTCCGCCAGACCCACAGGGATCCCTGTCAGCAAGATGCCTGCCTGTGGTCGTGGCCAGCCTCCACCTCTGGTCCCTCTCCCCGGGGCCGTTTGTCAAGGTTTCCCTGGCCTCTGACCAAGGTGGATGGTGGAGAAGGAACTAAGGGTCATAAGCCTGGAGCAGAAGCTCGCACCAGCCCGCAGAGCGCTGACAGTCCTTCAGCCAGTGTTCCCACAGGCCTGCGGGGATGGGCGTGTCCACCCCTTGATCTCTGTCATTCCACACATCACTCACGCAAGAGCAAAGGTTCCACCTTCCCTTGCAGAAACCTTCTCTGCCACCCTGGGCAGGTGTGGTCATTCCCTGGGCCCTTCTCCCTCTCCTGGGGGCAGAGGTCAGCAGCAGAGGGCCTGTGTCATCAATGCTGAGCTCAGGGAGACCTGGACGTGGATTCTGACTCTGCCTCAACAGGCAGATAGATAACTGTGGGAACTGAAGGAGCCTCATCACCTCTCAGACTCAGTGGCCTCATCTGTAAAATGGAGTGGGAAATCTTACCCTGCCATATACTGACACCTGGGCACACTGTGCTGAGGTGACCAGGGGCAGTGACCGCAGCTCTGAGAGAGGGTCACAGGCCAAGTGGGGGAGCAACGGAAAGTGGGGGGATTGTTCTACTGGACTAAAGTAGAGGAGGCCCCTGGAAGCGCCATGGGCTGGAGGGCACATCTGAGGCAACCCTGAGCTGTGTCCTGGCCGAGGTGTCCCCACCCCAAGCTCAAGCATCCAGTACCAGAAATGAGATTCCCTCCCTCACCGACCCTTCTGCAGGCCTGTCCAGGTCGAGACAGAATTAGATGGAAGGACAGACAGGAGGGTGAGCCAGGAACAAGGCCACACGGTCTCACCTCTGACCCCAGCTGCCCACGTGGTCCTGGCAGGCCTCGAGCTCCAGGCTTACCCTGGAGAGAAGAGGACAAAAAGTTCTCAGAGGTGCCACTGCTTTCCTTCTCAAGGGCTGGCAAGACACCCCCCACGCCCGACTTCCAAGCCAGTCCTTGCGGTCTGGGGTCTGCAGGGCACTGATTCTTCATCTGCAGTGACCCCAGGCAGGTACTCACCTTCACACCCTCTGGGCCGTTGTCACCAGGGGGGCCAATGTCTCCAGGGAATCCCTGGGGTGGGAGTGGGGAGGAGACAGAGAGAAGGGTCACCTACAAGGGCTGCGAAGGGAAGTTTGAAGAATTGACGTCTAGTAGCTAGCCTGCTCTGGGCTTCTGGCCCATCTTGCTAGGAGAGGACTCTGGGCAGGCCAGTGACCATGCAAGCCTGGATCTTCAGTCCAGAGAGCGTGGGGCCAGCATTCACCACTCAGAGGTGTTGACAGAATCACACGAGAATGTGCAGGAAATCAGGCACACACAAGAGCGCCGGACCCTGAATTCTCTATCTGATGTGGCTGCTGAGAAAGCCAAGCTTGGCTCCCCCCTTAACCTTGGAAGAGTCCAGGTGGGGCAGGGTGGCCCTAATATAACCACCTTCTGCCCCAAAAGTCTCACCCTTTGACTGCAGGAAACAGACGTATGATTATTTTCTCCACTGGCTGTGACTGAGATGGTGGGGAAGCAAGGAGCTAATCAACTTCAGTCCTATCGAAAGTGGAAATCCCCTCATCTCCCAGCCAAGATGATGGGTTCTGCCCACAGCACCACCAGGAGGTTGCCACCTCCTGCCGAGGCCCGCTGGGATGAATGTGTAGTAGAAAGATCTTTCCCATACAGGGCTCCATCACCTCCCTTATCCCTCAGCATCTCTGTGTTAGCCCTCAAGGTCCTCCAGAGCTCAGGGGATCACTCTTCCCCACAACAGCCTTTGCACACTTTGAGGCTCAATCATCCTATTCTCAGAAGCCTGTCCTTCTCTTATCTGTAGTCAGGCGCTCAGGCTTCTGTTTTCTCAAGAGTGTGATCAGCAGGATGCCCATGGCAGCAGTATGACCATAGTATGACCAGCACAGACTAGTACAGAACATCCCCTCCCTTGCTTTAGGTGCTATACCTCTGTTAATGCAGCAATGAACCAGCCTACTACTATTTCAGTTTCCCGTAAGCTTGGAACCGGAATCTCCATGACCAAATTATATCCCCTCCTTTGCTTTCATCAGCTGGTTCTTCTTCCTGTCTCTTTTGACCTTTTAGTAATTTCAATTCAAACCCAAACAGCCTCTCCCCAGCACATACAAAACCAGTCTTGAACATCTAGCAGACATTGGCATGCAAAGTCTTTCTTCAAGTTGGGAGGCTCACAACCTTGGTTTGCTGCAGACTCATTGTGTGACTCCAGGCAAACTCTCAACCTCTGTGGGCCTCAGCGTCCTCATCTATAAAATGGTGCCTACATCACCCACCTGTCGTCAGAGCTCTTATGAGGCTCAGATGGAATATGTTAAGACAGCCCTTTTGCTCAGGAACTTAGAATGATGTAGGGAGAGCAATGGCCTGGGGAAGGAAACAAGTCGGCCCGGGTCCAGTGAGACCCAGTCAGTCAGAATGCTGCTCGAAGTCTGTGCTCACACACATCTGGCCCATTGATGCGTGAAAAAGATAACACAGCCAGGAGTGATCGCTGACTGGGAAATGATCGCTGGGAAAGGAGGCAGGGAAGCTGGGAAGGTGCTGACATGCTCATCAGCTTCTGTCTGCAGCTGAGCAGAGCCATCGTCCGGATACCGTTTCAGCCAATCAAAACAGAACAGAATTCTAGGCGAGACAAACTCTAGATGTGTCCAGGGACCCAGCAGAGCAAGAGGAGATCAGGGTCCCCTACCGATAAGCAAAGGAACTTGGGAGCTCACCCTGCTGCTCTATGACTCAGTTTCGTTCCTGCAAAATGGCAGTGGAAGCATTTCCCTCATATAGCTATGGGGCAGGTCACCAAGTTCTCCTCTGGAAGATGCCACCTAGGCTCCTGGCACTCCGGGGTGCTCAGTGCATGTGGTTGGGCACGCTTTTCTCTCCCTCACTGACCAGAATGCTGGGAACCTCGGACTCAGCAGTGACCAGAGGGAATCGGGGCCACAAAGGGAGGCCAATTCCATTTGTCTAAAGATAGGACTGTGTCGGTGCCAAAGTCAACACAGTGGAAAGCTTGAACTTGGAGATTTCAGGAAATAATCCCTCATCATTGGGTGATAAACAGGAGTGACATGGAAGAGCCTAGAAAATCCAGCAGAGCTGGAACTTTATTTCAAATGCAGAAACCTCATGAGCAAGCAAAGCTGAAGGTCAGAGAGTAGTGGGTGGTGGCGGGGCTGGCTGAGCCCTGAGGGAAGGCCAGGGTGCTGACCACTGACCACCCTAGGAGAACATGATTCTTACTCTTCCCAGTTCTCCAGCAGAGTCACTGTGTAAAACAGGGGGCAAGAGAGCTCACCAAAGCCTGCAGGAAGGTCGGGCGGGGAAGGAGTGGTGGGTGTCCAGCACTCTAGCACATGTCCTGGCAGCACAGCCCAGAGGGCTTCCTGGTGGTCTTTCTGGAAACTGCACATGTGGTCCCGAGCCCACAGGGCTGGCGAGGAACTCTGAGGCCACTTCTTGCCCTCACTGCCTTGGAGAGCACATGGGTAAACTGGCAGCAACAGAGGTCCAAGAGGCATGACTGCTGATCTGAGAGAACCTTCTCCCCTATCTCACTTGTTTTGTGACCTCCAGTTAAGTTCCCTTCCCCCACTGGGTCTCACTTTCCTGAGGACGACTCTGCAAGTCAGCTGCAACCAGGTAAAGAAATGGAGCATCACATACCTCAGGGCCAGGTGGTCCAGGAAACCCAAGAGATCCTTTGTCTCCAACTTTGCCCTATGGAAGAGGAAAGTTGGTGTGAGAGAGAGCCTTCCAACTCTGTGGATTTCCACCCTAATTATGAGTGTTTGGAGAAGTTCAGAAATATATGGACAAAATCTACCTAAACACATAGACGGTTTTACTCTGCACACCTTACTTCCACAGCTTCCTAGAAATGAGATCATTTCACCTTGAGGACCCTCAATTACCTTATCTTTAAATAGGAGCAACAATGATTCCCTAAAACTCCTGGGGTTGCTGACAGCCTTTGAAGAGACATAATATAGGAGGGTCTGGTACATATGGTAACAATAAATAAAAGAATCCATTTTCATTAAGAGGGTAGTCGGTCTACAGGGTGTTGTGCTTCTGTCCAAAGAAGGTGTCTCTCTGGCAGTTCAAATCCACCAGCAACTCCTGAGGAGAGAGATGGGCAATCTCCTGCTGTTTGATTTACAGCCTCAGAAGACCACTGGGGGGGGGGTCAGCTGTGAGACCACTCCAAGTCAGTGACGAGTGAGGGATTGTTTACAATGCATTACAAAATAGTTGCTGTGGAGTTGATTCTGACTCATGGTGACCCCATGTGTTAACAGCAGAATTGAGCTCCAGGGCCTTTCAAGGCTGTGACCTTTAGGAAGCAGATGGACAGACCTTTCTTTGGAAGCATCTCTGGGTAGGTTCAAAACGCCAACTTTTGAGTAAGTAGTTGAGCACTTAATGATCTATGCTATTCATGGATTCCTACACATGGCATTATAAGCCTGTATTCCCAGCAGAGCTCTACTGGTGACTGAAGGCTGTCTAACTATGAGGCTGGGTCCCAGTGTCATCACTAAAAAGGGTGCACTGTCATTCCTGTTACATTCAGTCTGCTACTCAGGGCTGTTGCAGGAGATGAGGTCCTGGGTGTGAAGGTGTCTTAACTGCCTTCCATAACCATTCGGAGAGGGTGATGTTAGGGATATCAGAGCAGATACTTACCAAAGGCCCTGGTTTTCCCCGTGCACCTGGGAACCCTGGCAACCCCTGGCTTCCCTGGAAGAGACCCAGAGCATGCTGTAGTTAGGGAAGGACAGACACTTGGCCAGGTGAGTAAGTGTAGTCCTCTAGCCAGCCTGAGGCCACCTCTTTATTGGAGGAGCTCTCCCTTCACCTGCCGGCTGCAGGTCAGATCACACCGATATGGCACCCTGAGGGCTTGGTCTGGGAACTCAGAGGGGCAAACAGCCACCCTTGTTCTCACCAGATAGTCCTGAAATCTAGGACCCTGGGGCTCTGAGAAGGCACTGCGGAACTCCAGTGTAGAGCACCCCCAAGAGAGGCAGCAAGGTCTGCATGGCTCATCACAAAGCAGGAGACATGAGGCTGGGTCAGGCTGGGCCATCAGGAGGAAGGGAGGGAAAAGAGGCAGAATTGGTCAACATCTGGACCTCATTGACTGGCTGGCTGAGAGCCAGTTGTAGCCACATAGTGCCAGACACAGGCAGAGAGGAGCAGTCCTCGGCAGGCCCATGGTGGGGTGTGGAAAGTCCCCTTGGCTGTTCAGTAAGCCTGGTTACTCACTCATTGCACACACAGGCTCGAGCTACCTGCTTCTCCACACAGAACCTTGAGTCAATCAGGTCAGATGGAGCCTGTTCTCAGGGACCTCTGTGTCTAGCAGAGAGCTGTACACAAGTCCCACAAATCAGGAAGAAAGATGATCCCATAAGACCTCCTTATGACAGAGAAGCTGCTCAGGGTCCTTGAAGAGGGAAACAATCATTCTCCAAGCAGGTGTAGAAATAGCAAGTGGGCAGGGTCCTAAAGAATTGGCAGGATTGGACTGTACAGAGAGACTGGGCGTAAGATGGTCCAGGCTGAGACAGCAAATGTGCATAGGTCTGGAGGTACAGTGGGCAAGTGAATGAAGTTGCAATGCAGGGCTGTGAGCAGGGAAGAAGAACAGAGAAGCACAGACAGGTCTGGAGAGCCAGGGTGAGATGTCAGGTCTTCACTCTTAGAGCAGTTGGGAGCAAGAGATGCTTGCTTTATGAACATAGGGCAGAACTATGCCTTGAGAACAGTTCTGTGGCCATGGGGAAGAAGGTAAGTGGAGGGGGAAGAGGCTGAGGCCTGGAAATACATTAGGAGGTCATTGCAAAGTCTAGGTAAGAGATGGCCAGAGGGTGGACTGATGGCAGAGAAGATAGAACTGTTTGAAAAGGAACCATCTGACAGGTGGATCCTGGCTTATGACATGCCCTGGGAAAGAAGCCAGATCCAGACCAGGAAGACAAGGGGGAAGAGTGGGAATGAGATGCATTTACCTTGTCTCCTTGGAATCCGGGGTCTCCTGACACACCTGGAACCCCTTGTTCACCCTAAATGCACATCAGCAAAGAAAGTTACAATGGGCACCACAGTGGGTTCTGGACTCCTCCCCAGCATTCACACCCACTGGCAAGGGTACAGCTTTGCAAGATCATTCCCAAAGTTCACCTGCCCAGCAATAGCCTTGTTAGAGAAAAGAGCAGGTCACCAGGGAGCCTGGGGAGAAGGATATGTGCCAGCCTATCTGTGGACCTGCATGAGAGTGCGTGTATGACTAAAAACTGCATTGTCAGAAGCTAAACCAAGTACCACCTACCCTTTCCTAGAGAACTGACACTACGCCAAACTGTTTCTTAATCTTTCAACCACTTTGTCCTGAAGTGAGGTTGTCACATAGGAGCAGTACAGCCTGAACAGCTGGCCCTCCCTTGACAGCCCCAAGTCATTGTGGCCTCTGACTACTCTTGATAATTTTCACTATCAGGCTGTGAGCCCTCACTTTTTCCTTTCCTGAGAAATCCTGTGCTTGCAATCAGCTTAAGTTTACTTCTCAATAGTTGCATTTAATCAGTTTGCTCACTCACTCACTCATTGCAACTGAATCAGAACAGAGTCATAACTGACCCTCTATTCTGTTTCTGAGGCAATAAACAGCACAAGAGGAGATTGTTTATCTTTCTCTTGGGAGTCCCTGGTGGATCTGAACTGCCAGAGAGGCATGACCTTTGGGTTAGCAGTTCAATTCCCTATAGACCAAGCCATCAGAGCTCCCTTTAAGTCAGCTCAGAACTCAAACTCATTGCCATTGAGTTAGAACTGACTCATAACCGGCCCTGCACTGCATTTCCCAGCACTGTAAATCACACAAGAGATTGCCCATCTTTTTCTCTCAGAGTGGCTGGTGGATTTAAACCAGCAAGAAAATACAGTCTTTGGGTTAGCTGTGTAACTCCCCACAGAGTAGGCCACCAGAGGTCCCTTTCAGTTAGCTAGTGCATAAGGGACAAAGCCCCTGCGTAATGTAAATGGTTCACTTCCCCAGTTGCTAACTCAAAGGTTGGTGATTCAAGTTCATCCAGAGACGCCATGGAAGAAATGTTTGGCAATCTATTTCCAAAAACATTAGCCATCAGAAACACTTTGGAGCATGTCTAGTCTGACATACCAGATAGGCTGGCTTGTTAAAAAGAGGTGCAAACAGTCAGTAACCTAGTGTCCAGTGTATGACTGGGAGTTTCTCCTCTGAGATGGAATCTGTTACATACACTGGCTAACACTTGACTCTGACCATTAAGAGGACTGTTGTGCTCTGTTTTCAGCCACGTCCTGCTTTGCTGAGATCATCCAAAAAGTGAGCCTTTGCAGAAATAGTACATGTTTCCCTTAGGGCCAGGACCATCTCTCCCAGTGCTCAGTGCTTCCAGCTTTCCATGTTGGACATTACCGAAAGTCTGCTGGCCCAGGACTCAGGAAACATCCAGCCCGGGCAGCAGGAGGGAGAGGGGAGACAAGCCCAGAAGAACAGAGACTCAGAGACCCCGCATTGTACAGACGAGGCCATGGCCCAGCAGGACAACAACCTTGGTTGGACACACGAACAAAAGCCAGAATTCAGAATTCATTTACTTTGGCTTTTCCAGTTTGGAAAATCCTATAAAATATCCCAGAGATGTGAGAATTAAGGAAATTTTTTTTTAGTGTCCAAAGGAAGAATGAAAGGGTGTTAAGAAAATAATTATAGAAAAGTTTAAAATCAGGACAATCAATTTGGAGAGAACCAGGCTCGCTGGGAGCAGAGGAAACTGAGCGGTTGTAAGTGGGCCAGTGGCCAGGCTGGGTCATGGAAAATCTGGATTCCAGGCAGGAGCGACCACGGAACACGAAGAGCTGGTTTTGTCATCCAGGGAAGGGGGGGCAGGGAGGCTGAGCAGAAACCACCACACTCAATCTTAACCATAACATCACTCCCTCCCCCCCCAAAGGAGCAAGACATGAGACTCTCCCCCAAAGATTTACTTGAACAAAACCACAACAACTATGAGCAGGGAAGTCGTTTCCTTTTTTTTTTTCTCCCCCCTTTCCAGAGTTCTCACATCTCTCCATGTCCCCGGCCCCACCAGTCAGCACGCCAGCTGAGATCTATGTAACATTTCTTTCCATGTTCCTCAAGAAACCGGCACTGGAGGCCAGCTCTGCAGAGGGGCCTATTAAAAGCTCCCTGCCTACACTCCCACTTTACCCCCACTTCCTTTCTCCTTTGTCCATGACTTCACCCTTTCCAGAGTGCTGCAGTCTCTGTCCCCAGGACAAACAGGTAGCTGTGGGGAAACTCCCAGCTCCAACAGAAAACCTCTTAATCTAGAGAGAGGAGGGTCACAGGAAGGGGGTGGGGTGGGGAAAGGGGCAGCCAGCAGGGCAGAGGCAGAGGGCCAGCACTGGAGCGGGGACAGCTGGGGCGGCGTTAGAGGCGGCAAATGGGAGGCAGAAGGGTTGGAAATAGGTGGAGAGAGGGCTGGGATTAGCATTGCACCCTCTGGCTATCTGGGGCTGGGCAATGGATTAAAGAAGCTGGGCATGTCAATTTTAGCCCCACAGTTCTCATTTCCTAATAATGGCCTGCGTTGGTTCTGCCAATAAATCATTGACTTTTCTTTGGCAACGCTCTTTCTTCTTGGATCTCAGGTTCTCCATCTCTGAGCTCAAGGCATTGATGAGCTGAGAGGGCTTCGACTCTGACCTGGTGACCTCAGTTCTGCTTCGAAGCTGAGCTCTCCAGGCAGATGGCTGGATTTGGACCCTGACACTTGATTTACCAGCTTTTTGACCTCAGACAAGTTTCCTATCTCCTAGAGGGCAGGGCTGGCGTGGAGGATTAGGATTCATCCCAGCAGAGCTCTGGAATGCTGCCAGCATGGAAGGCTGGTTCAGGGAAGGTGCAGTGTTGCCTGCAGACAGGTGCAGAGACCGAGCCGTGGCTGGGCGAGGAGCAGATCTCTGCTGTCAGGACTCTCATGGACACTTGTAGCGTCCTCCTGGTTTGTCAGATACTAAGAGGGGAGAGTGAGAAGACGATCTACCAGACTGAGTACCAGGGGTCTTTCTGGACAGACGCTGTGGCACCCAGGCCCCTAACGCCCACCTTCCCCCTCTCTTGGCTTGATGCCACATGAGAAATGCAGTGATTCGTCAGCAGCAGGGCTATGCAGGGCTCATGTGGCAAACGTGCCGACCTCTTAAAAGCAGAGGCCTATCCTTAGCTCTCTTTTCATCCCACATGCTCTTTAGAGGGGCTTCCAAACTCCAAAGCAGGATGGCTCGTGTGGATTTTGTTTCGTCCTATGCCTTTCCTATACAGGCTTCCACCTCAGACCTGTTCCAGAGCCCACTCTCTCCTCAGCCCCAACTTCTGTGGTCCTTGGCTTTGGACTCCAGGACCTGGTGCTGTCCGAGACCAGTTTCAGTGCTCTGCCTTATCCTCCGTCCTTATCCCAACTTCCCCCTGTGATCTGTGTGTGTCAAGGTTTTCATTCCCTGAAGCCTGGTCAGTCTCCACCTGGAGTGATGAGTAAGAGGCCAGGGAATGCAGGTTTAAGGTAACATAGGCTGGGGGAGGGAAAAGGGGGTCATTTGGGAGAAACCAGCAGCTGCAGCGTGGAGGCAGAGTGGGGCTCACATGCAGATAAACACAGTGCAATAAGGGAGTATTCAGATCACCTTATCACCTTTCAGTCCGGGTTCCCCCATGTTTCCCATCAGCCCCTGCAAAACAGAAGGTCCAGAGGTGAGGGAGGCACTAAGCCATGGAGGTCAGAAATCCAGGTAAACTCACTGGTGACTCAAGGCAAGGGCTTCGTTTTCTTCTCTGTGATAGGAGACTAGGAATTCTATCTCTTAGAGCAGTGGAGTAGAGTGAAGGAGCTTTGGGAAAGGGTTCCTAGCTGGTGGGCCACAGCACTTCAGAAAAATCCAGAAGAGGGTGCTCATAGGGACAGACTGACATGTGCATGTTAGCCAAATTGTGAGATCCTCAGAGCATGCCCTAGCAGTGTTAGCTTGTTCTCTTATATGCCAGTGGACCTCAGGAATAGCGGTCTACACCTCTGGTCATTTTTCCCCACTGGGCTTACAGCCTCCTGAGGCCCAGAGTCATAAGTCACTGACACTGGGCCCAAGGACTGGCATCCAGCAAAGTTTTCTGGCACAGATAACAGACAGATGGTGATAGGCTATCAGGGCCAGGGAAGAACTGAGCCCCTGGCTTACCCAGTGTCCTCTCACCATCCTTCTGGACACCATCACTCCCACCACCCACACTGTCTAAGGGACAATAGCTTTTGGGGCTCAAACGGGTCAGCGTGGTCTGCTGGATGGCCAGGAATCACCCTCATTTACCTTCATGCCCTTGGGTCCTGTGTAACCAATCGGACCCAACGATCCCATGTCACCCTGGGAAGAGAAAGAAAAGGAAACATTGTAAGAGAGGGTCTTCTGGAGACTGGCCTCAGAGAGGTGACCCTCAAGGTGTCTGGGCCTGGGCTTTGCCTGGGCTTTGGAGGACACAACTCCACTGCGTTTATTTACATTGAAATGAAGAATGTTCCTCATTCTGTTTACTTCTACTGAAATATCTGAAACAATTTCACATGAATCCTTCCCAAAGTTACTTCTTGAAGGGTCATTCCCAGGCCCTTCCACCACACATACTACCCCTTTCTACTCCACAGCAGACTAGTAAATAACTAACTCATGGAGTCAGAGCGTTTCAGTGGATTTCATGGATCTCAGTCACCCTAACTATAAATTGAAGACAATGACTCGGCCCCTTTAGAGGTGCTGCAGAGCTAAGTAAAGCACACATCAAACCCAAAACTCACTGCCATCAAGTCAGAACTAACGTGAAGCTGTCCCTCCACTGAGTTTTTAGGAAGCTGTAAATCCCATGGAAGGAGATGGTCCATCTTTTTTGAGGAGCCACTGGCGGATTCAACCCACTAAAGAGGCTACCTTTGGATTAGAAGCTCCCTGTGGACTATGCCACCAGCATTCTCTAGGGGATCAACAGGACCTCTGAGTCCTCTAAGTGAAGGGGAAGTGCTTTTGGTCTGTTTTTTCAGAGGGTAGTGAAGAGGAAAGGTGTTAATCCTAGAAACCCCCAAGTCAGAGGTGGGCCATTAGGACTCCAAGAGCAGCTAGTCAATCAGGCCCACAGGCAGGAAAGAATCTCAGCTTTTCCAAAGGTGATCACCAAAGGCAAGAGCTGTGAGTTCTAGGCTCTGCAAAGTAACTCCCTTCATAGACACACTTCAACAAGGGCTCAGAAAGGTGGGGAGCCATCAGAACTCAGCAAAGCCAGATCTTGGTCTCCCCCACTCCGACTCACCGAATGTCTTGGGGAGATTAATCTCTCTGTGCCTCAGTTCCTCATTTAGCAAGTGGGGATTAATATTCTTACCACATTCCTCCTACAACTGTGCTGGGCTTTAATTCATTGAATTACGTTTACATTCATTAAATTGAATTCCTTTCATGTGTTTCACTCATTGCCACTGATTCAATTCTAACCCTATAGGACAGAGTAGAATTGTCCCTTAAAGTTCTAAAGGCTGTAATTTTCATGGAAGCAAACTGCTACAACTTTCTCCTACAGAATGACAAATGGGTTTGTATGGCCACCCTTTTGGCTAACAGCTGTTTTAACTTTCCCATGGCTGGTTTAACTAATCAAAATGTAAAAAAGCATTTGACAAATGTCTGGAGGCGTTTTTGGGTGTCATAACATGGGGGAAGTGACACGATGCTGGGAAGGGTGGAGGACCAGCGAACAAGAAGAAGACCCTCAACGAGATGGGCTGACACGGTGACTTCAGCCCCAGGCTGGGCATGACAGAGACGGAAGGAGGGCGCAGGAGGGGGCAAGGGTCAGATCTGTTGTTTGTAAGGTGGCTGAGATTTGGAGTCGACTTGAGACATCTAACAACAACTAGCATCCAGTGGGTAGAGGCCATGGACGTTGCAAAATAGCCTACAATGCACAGGACTCCCATCTCCAACCCCAAAAAGAATTATTCAACCCAAGATATCAGCGGGACCACGACTGAGGAACTCTGGTGGAGGGTGAAAAAGTGATTAAACTTTCTCCAAACAACATCCTTGTCTCAACCCAGCCCCCCCCCATTTCCCTCAAATCTTCTCACGTCGGGCCCACCTCTATCACTGGCACCCTTGGGCAAGGCCTTACTGTAGAGCTCAGCCTCTGAAAAAGAGAGATGCTAAAGAAATTACCTTTTCTCCTTTTCCTATCCTCTGTGATGGATCCAAATGCCTGCCTGTCGTATGACCTCAATCAATGTACTTGACCTCTCTGTACCTCGGTTTCTCACTTCTTTGGCAAAAGCTCAGAGGTCAGAGTACAGCCCTCGGGGAAAATATGTACACAACAAAGGCTGTCCCAAGTAGCCAGGCTCCAGCGAGGAGTTCCAGTCCGAGCTGCCTGGAGACGTCGCAGAGGGAGGCCCGCTGAGAATGAAAAGTCGCATTCCTGCCTGGCTCTGCAGAAAGGGCGGTGAAGGGCCAGGGAAAGTGTGTGCCTGCAGAGTGTCTGCTCAGATGACAGCTCGGTCTGCTGAGGCCTAGCTGATTCTCACCCCCAACTTCGGGGTAGTCCAAAGGCTGCACCTCTCTGGAGGTTCAAATCCACCAGTCACTCCTCAGGAGAAAGAGAATGCAATCTCTTCTGGTGCAATACATGCGGTACATAGCCTCAGAAACCCAGTGGAGGGTGCACTATGAGTTAGCTCCGACTCCACACACAACAAGTGAGAACTACTGCAAGGAGCCCTGCTAGAGCACAGGGTTAAGTACTCAAGTACAACTGGAAGACTAAGGGGCCCCTGATTTGGGCCATGGTCTTCTCAGTCACTTGCTGTGCATCTGAGAGCTGGACAATGAATAAGAATAAGGACGAGAGAAGAATTGATGCCTTTCAGCTGTGGTGCTGGAGAAGAATAGTGAACATCCCATGGACTGTTAAAAAAGAACGAACAGGTATATCTCAGGAAAGGTGCAGCCAGATTGCTCCAGCAAAGCTTTACCTCTCATACTTTGGACATGTTGCTAGGAGAGGCTAGTCTTTGGAAAAAGAGATCTTGCTTGGAAGGGTGGAGGGTCAGTGAAAGAGAGGAAGACCTCTCCATCGAGAAGAGTTGACACGGTGACTGCAGCAACAGGCTCAAGTGTATCAGAGACGGTGAGGGTGGCACAGGATAGAAGATTACTTGGATCTGTTGATCATATGACTGCTATGAGTTACTGAACTAAACTCAACTCAGAGCACCTAACTACAACCAACGGGTAGACTAGCAGTTCAAACCACTTAGAGATTCCATAGGACAAAGACCTAGCAATCTGCTCCCATAAAGATCAGCCAAGTAAACCCTTTGGGGCAGTTCTATTCTGTCACATGGGATCATTGAGTCAATATTATCTTGAACGCATCCTCACCCCCTACTCTCACCATTCAATCCCTCTCATCCAGGCCATGTCCCTACCATGTGTCCCTACCACAGGCTAAATCCTCCTTGGTCTGAATCTCCGAGTCCCCATCTGATTGGGTTCAACAAAACCTTCTAGCTGAGCTCTGCTAAGAAGGCCTGCCTTCAGTTCCCATCAGGTAATTGTCCCCTATTAGTTGCTGGGTACAGTGCTAAATGCTTCATACTCCTGCACGCAGCTGTTTCTACAACCACCTTTAAAGATGGCCTCTATTACTCATTATTCATTTTATTCTATTATTCATTTTATAGATTAGGTTCCCAGAGGTTAGGGCTCAAGCAATGTCACACAGCCAGCGCAGAGCTGGGATTCACTAGGCAGGCTGTCTCCAGAGCTCCTGTAAATACTGAAGTCATGTTTGGAGAGAGGAGAAGGAAAGGTAGTTAGGAAGCCAGGGTTTCTGGCTGAGTGGGGCTGGAGTCCAAAGGAAAAGATAGCCCTTCAGAGCTTTGCTTCTAATCGGGCCATTTCCTGTTGCTTCTGTTCCCCTCTTTTCCTGAATGAAGCGAGTGAGGGGTGGCCCACCCAGAGTTCCCCATGGTGTGCAAATAAACAGAGGCCTTTCTGGAACAGTCTGCTGCAGTGCAGGCCGGAGCTGAGGCGACGAAGGGCCAGTTGGCAGCCTGGGAACACTGGCTTCTTCTTTCCCACTTGGGACCTGAAGGTGGCTTGATATTGGGGACAGAATTCAGCACGAGCTTAACTAACTCCTGTGCGGGCCGTGGTGGGCTGTGGGGTCACAGCAAAGCCTCATGTCCTCTCACCAATAGCCACTCTGCTGCCCTGCTGGCCTCTTGGATAGGTCTGTGAAGGGGGGGCAGGGCCTTGTGTAGCCATTCAACACCAGGGGGAGGACCTGTTAAGAAGGGCTCCTGGTTGCCAGGGACAGGCTCAAAGCAGGCCTTCCCTATGTTGGTCTTCCCTCTTGCCCCCATCAAGCTACACAAGCATTTGGGGAGAAGTGGAGGAAATGGCAAGCTACCTTCCGCCAGCTCCACTCACAGAGGCGCTGTCCACTCCACACAGGATAGCTCTGTGCACAGCCTGGCCTAGCAATACAGCATTTTCCCGCACACCCAGACACCATTTTCCACATTCTGCCCTGCATCTCACTGACTCCTACCAAGAGCAGAATCAATCACAACCGTGTGGCTGCAAAGCCCCTACTGTGCGTCAGAGACCACACTACACACTGGGAATACTGCCCCACCCAGTCCTCATTAAAAAGAGCTTTTAAACTTTTTTAAGGAGCATTCACACAGTGCCAGGGTCCTGGGATACTTTCCAGCTCCTCATACCAGCTTTGCAAGGTTCACTCTCTTACTAGCCCCATTCCATTTTACAGATGAGAAAACTGAGGCAGAGAGAGAGAGAGAGAGAGGTGAAGCAACCTGACCAACCAAGATTAAGCAACAAGTAATGGACAGAGCAAGACCCAAATCCAGGTCTGTCTGTCCGTCAGACCCATAGTCCAGTCTCACAAGCTCTATATTGTCTTTGGACAAAGGATTCCAGGTAGCCTTTGCTTCTCACCATCACTCATGAGTGACAGACAAGAGAAGAGATGTAAAATTCAGAGACAGGCATGAGTTCTGCTACTCTGACACACGGTCAGCAAGAGCCACACCAAGGTTGTCCAGATACCCCTGAAAGGAGAGGTGGGGTGTCATCCTTCCCAACTGACATGCTCACACGTCTCCTCTTCCCTTCTTCGTTGCTATTCCTCGTTAGCTGCAACACGCTAGCACACCCCAGGGGACACCTGGGCCCTTCTCAAGCTGTTTCCGGCACCCTGCATGCACTGCCCTCCGCTCAGATCATTATCATCTCTTTGTTCTTCTGCCAGGAGCTCCAGCATCACTTCCCCAGCGCCACAGGTCCACGTCCCTGCTGTGAGACGGCACAGTGTCCTGTCTGTCCTCACAATGATCTTTTATGTATATGTTCCATAAAGTGTACACAATATGGTCATGGCCAATCTCATCACCTGGACAAGGGCAGGTGCCATCTCTGCTGTGCCCCTTCTGTGACCAAGGCACCAAGGTTGGAGTCTAACCTGAAGAAAGTGCCCAATCAAAGTGCTTTTCACCAAAGGGAGAGAAAACACCCCACACATTCATACTGATACCCTCTAGGAAAAAGTCCTGCTGCAATGTTTTCTGGCCTCAGAAAACACTGAAAGCAACAGTTTTCTTTCCAGAAAATTTAATGCAGTTGTCAACAATTCAGGGTGGAGGGGAACCTGGAATGTGTGGCCAGGCCTCTCACCTCTTCACTCATGGATGGCTGTTCCACATGCACACACACCACTTTCACAATCGACCAAGAAGTCTTGCAGAGCAGGTGAGCTGGTGCACTGCAGAACACGAGCTATAGATGTAGGCCTAAATCCAGGTTAGCAGTGGTGTGACCTAGGACAGGTGCTTGAACCTCTCTGAAATGAACCTCAGCTTCCTTAACTGTAAAATGGTAACATGACTCTCCAACCTAAGAGGGTTGCTGGGGCAACTAAACATTTAGCACAAGCCTTGGACACAAGGGTTTAGTAAAAATCAGGCTACTGGAGTTATTGACCTGCTTTATAGACAAGGAAAACAAAGTGGCATCAAATTGACTAGATCAATAGGGTGGAAAGATATCATTGCTGATGTCAGATGGATCTTGGCTAAAACCCGAGAATACTAGAAAGATGTTTACTTCTGTTTTATTGACTCTGCAAAGGCCCTCAACTATGTGGATCATAATAAATTACGGATAACATTGCAAAGAACGGAAATTCCAAGATACTTAATTGTGCTCATGCATAATCTGTATATAAGCCAAGAAGCAGTTATTCAAAGAGGACAAGAGATACTTCATGGTTTAAAATCAGGAAAAGCTGTGTGTGTGTGTGTGTGTGTGTGTGTGTGTGTGTGTAGGACTTATCTTTCAGGACACCTACTCAGTCTGCATGCCAAGCAAATCATCCTAGAAACTAGACTATATGAAGAAGAACGTGGCATCAGGATTGGAAGAAGATTGAACAGCAACCTGAATTATGCAGATGACATGGTCTTGATTTCAGTAAACAAAAAAGCCTTGAAGTATTCAATAAAGATCAAACACCACCAAGATTATCTTCATCACAGATCAGCTCTCTCCAGTATCAAGAAAATAAAAACCTCACAACTGGACCAATAAACAGCATCATGATAAACATAGAACTAATTGAAATTGCCAAAGATTTAATGTCACTGGATCTATAAACAACCCTCATGGAAGCATCACTTAAGAACCCAAATGAGTTTGATTTATTGCAGTGTCCAAATCTGCTACTAAGGAGTTTTGTCATGGACTGAATGGTGAGTAATCTCCTTCCATGCCTTTAACTGCCTCTGAAAACTTTCTGGAGGGTCAGCTATGGGTTGGTTCCAACTGGATAGTACACAACAATGATATATGTAGGGAGAACTGGAGGCTTTTAGGGGTAAGAAGTTGTGCTGCCAACCCAAAAGCATCCAGTTCAGATCCACCAACTGGTTCTGAATCCACAAGCTGCTTTGTGGGAGAAACATGGGCAATCTCTTCCCAAGTGATTTTTCATTGTTATGTGCCATCAAATTGACTGTGACTCATAGGAATCCTATGCACAATAGCTCTGAACTCTGCTGCCTCTGACAACCCACTAGAAGGTCTGCTATGAGTCAGTTCCAACTCAATAGTACATAATAAAAACAATGATAGACATGGAAACAGCCCTGAATGGATTGAGAAATTGGGGTACATTCACACAATGGAATACTATACAGCCCTCAGGGGCAACAATTTAGAAAAATACTATGTAACTTGGGAGAGGCTGGAGAGCATTATGCTAAGTGAACTAATGCAGTCTCATATGGACAAATACTGCATAACACTCAGTCACAAAAGGACAAATACTGCATAGTGCCACTGTTGTAAAATGGGACTGACATTGGGGTTGGGGGGAGACTGAAAAAGATGGGATAAATTATGTATACCGTGCTGAAACAGATGAGGGAGAGAACTGTTTAAAAGGGATATGTGATTAGGTATTATTGTCATAACATAAGTCCAGAATAAAGGCTGCATAGTGGAGTGGATTTGGGGCAAGGGATTGTATAGCAATAAAAGAATTTATCTTTTACTTTTCAAAAAGAAGAAAGAACTGGAGAGGGAGGTTGGGCGGGGAGAAAAGTGCAACAATGAATGAATGGAAATCCAAAGTCTCTGTAAATTTTCATTAAAATTAATAATGGGAAGAAAAAAAATGTACGGGAACTCAAGAAGGGAGGGCTGAGGATGAGAAGAGGTGAAACCACAGGGCTGCACAGTTTGGGGGAAGGGGTGAAAGAAATAGAAAGGATCCGGTGAAAAGACAGGGTAATGATGGGCAAGGTCCAAAGGTGATTAATTTTATAAAACATAACGCATGATAATGATTGCATGAAAACACAATATGAATGAAGAATAATTTGAAACATAATGCATACAAATTTGTAAAATAAATAAAGAAAAAACCCCAATGACAGATGTAATGTGGAAACTAGGTAATGTTATCCATGATCTGATAAATGAAAGAGTTGTAAAAAGATTAAGGCTGGAACTCAACACTCTTTAATCTCATAATAACCTTAATCAGATGTAAGGGGAGTGTCCCCAGGGTGTGGCCATAGCCTTTCATCTCACTGGAGAGAGGTGAGGAAAGGGAGCCAAGAAGTGAAATGTGTTGTTTTGGACCTAGGTCCCAGGGAGGAGTATGAAACTCCGTGACACCAGGGAAAGTGAAGACACAAGGAAGTCTCTGAGGCACATTTGGCCTACAGATGAGAAGGAAATAAAGCATAAAGCCTCTTCTCAACAACCGATACCGAGACAGTTAACCTTCTCCTAGAGCGGTACCCTCAGTCTGGACTTCTAGTCTCCTAAGCTGTTAAGTGTCTCTTCAATCACTTGCTATGTATCTGAAAGTTGGACAATAAAATGACAGAAGAACTGATACCTTTGAGCTGTGATGTTGGAGAAGAGTACCGAATATCCCATGGACTGTGAAAAGAACAAACAGGCATGTCTCAGGGTAAAAATGTAGCCAGAATGCTCCTTAGAGACAAAGAGAGTGAAACTTCATCTTTCATATTTTGGTCATGTTGCTAGGATATAATTTGGAAAAGGATATAATGCTTGGAAAGTTCAAGAGGCAGTGAAAGAGAGGAAGGCCCTCAACAAAACAGATCGACATGGTGACTGCAGCAGTGTGGTCAAGTGTTTCAGGGGTGATAAGGATGACTGGGTTTAGATTTGTTGTTCATTGGGCCACTATGAACTGTACTCAACTCAATAGAACCTAACAACAAACAAACTGCTGCTGTTGTTGTTGTTATGTGCCGTAGAGTCGCCTGCGACTCATAGTGACCCTAGGTACAATAGCCCTAAACCCTGCTCTATCCTGTGCCAATCTTATTGTCTCTGACACACCTACCCCCATTAACCCAGTCACTGATTCAAACCATCTTTCTCATCAAGGGTCTTCTCTTGTGCTGTTCCTACACCCTCCTAAGTATGACGTCCCTCTCCTTGCAACATGTCCAAAGTATGCCAGACAAAGCTACAGAATCCTTGCTTCCCAGGGACAGCCTGGTCTCACCCTCTCTAGGACAGACCTGTTTGTTCTCCTGTATCCATGATATATTCAAGACTCTTCTCTAGCACCACAGCTCAAAGGCATCAACCCTCCTTCTATTCTCCCTAGTCATTGTCCAGCTGTCTGATGCATAGCAAGTAATTACAAAGACTATGCCTGTATTAGGCACACCTTAGTCTCAGACTGACACTATTGCTCTTCAGCACTTTGGAGAGGTCTCTTACAGCAGACTTTCCCAATGCAATTCATCTTTTAATTTCCTGGCTGCTGGTATCAAGAGTGTTAAGATGGTAAATTTCTGGTTTTTTAAAGCCATCCACGTGTGGCATCTCTGTTATAGTAGCATTAGATAACTGAGACCTCTTTAAAGAGCTTACGAGCAAAGATGTCCCTTAAGAAACTAAGGTGTGCTTGGCCCAAGTCACAGTATTTTCAATTGCTTCATATGCATGTGAAAGCCAGACAGCAAATAAGGATGAACGGAGAGGAATTTATCCCTTTGAATTGTTGCAGTGTTGGTGAAGAAAGCTGACTCTGGCACAGAAAAGCAAAAGACTAAATCTGTCTTGGGAGAAGTACAGCCAGTGTGCATCTTCAAAATAAAGATGGAGACCTATCAGGTGAGATCAGTCCCTGGGGAAGGAAATGACATTTGGAAATGTGGAGGTTTGATGAAAAAGAGGAAGACCCTCAATGAGATGGATTCACACAGTGATTAGAACAATAGGCTAACGTACAACTGAGACTGTGGACATGGCACAGAATCAGGCAGAGTCCACGCTGCTGAACAGAGGCTTGCTATGTGGAGGCGCTGACTCAACAGCACCTAACAACAGCCCACTATACCACCCAAGCTGGGTTCTGGCCAGACCATGTGCTCTTGGGCTTCATTAAACAGAAGAGCCAAAATTCCCTCTGTGTCACTCAGCATGAAAAAAAAGACAGAAATCTTCTTTGTTGAGCGGATTCTGGAATCAGGCACAGTTTTCTTGAGGGTCAGCCAAAGAAAGGGTTTCAATTACTCAAAGGGGGATGTTTCACCTCGCAGGCCGCAGGAAGCCACTGGCAGCTTACTGGGGCTAGAGGCACAGAGAGTGGGTCCCAAGTTCAGCGTTCCCATTCCACAGCTGGTGGCTGTGGACCACAGCTTCCCTGTCCTGGTGTACTGCTGGCTGCCCACCCCGAGCATCAGGGGTTTCTGCAGCCTCATGCACGAGAAGCACACACAAGGCAGACAGACGCTCCATAAATGTTAGTCTGTCCTCTGGCGCCCTTCCTCCCGGCTTTAAGAGCTGTGGGGATCTGGGACTGTCCAGCTTCCATCTGCATGCAAATCACTTCAGCTGACTAGACAGAAAGCCCTGAATAAATCTGAATTTCCATTAAAATGATTATCAATACGTGGAATTCCCATTTGCTCAGCTTAAAACCCACATCCTCTCTGGAAAACCAAGGTGACTCACAGTCCCTCTTCCCCTTTAACTCCTGGTTAGGAAATTCTTTACTCCTCCAGCTCTTCAGAGAGGTCACTTTTTCCCCAGCATAGAAGCTGCCCTTAGAAGCTGGACCATAGAAGCTGGGAGTGGGAGGCTTGGGTGAGAGTAGGCACTCACTTGTCAAGCCTTATGAGTTCCAAGGGTGAGAAAAGGGGGAACTCAACTTTAGCAACAAAAGGAATCAAATTGAAAAACCAGCAGAAAAGGAGAGGCAAAAAGGGTCCAAAGAAAGAAATGGGGCATGAAGGAGCATGGGCTGGATAGGGCAGCTCTGTGGAAAGGCTTCAGGTCCAAGTTGAGGTCCGAGAAATGCAGAAAGGACCAGAGTTCCAACCTAGGCTCAAGCCCCCTCAAACATGGGGCATGGAGAAGAATACCCTGGATTAGCAGTTTGTGGGGCCCAGACTCTGATTTTGCCTCCATCCTCTCCCGCCTTGTTTGTGACCTTGATTAAGGGCCTCAGTTTTCCTGCCTAAGAAATAGAACTCTTAAGAGACTGTGGGCCAGGTAGCCAGATTTAGCAAATAAAAATGCAGGATGTTCAGTTAAATTTGCATTTCAAATAAACAATGAATGCTATTTTAGTATAAACATGTTCTAAACACTGCATCTGGAATTCAAACTTAACTGGGAGTCTTATTTTAACTGGCAGCCCTAACTCTGGAGCGAGGAGAACACAGTGGAAAAGAGCTTTGTAAAGAATCAGGAGCACCAAGGGCTGGGTTAGCATATGACTTATGCAGCCAACCAATATTCTCGCCCTTTCCAAGTCCCACCCAGTGAACATTAAGACAGTGAATGACAGGAGCAGGGGCCAAGGATGACAGCCAGAGCACAGTAAAGTTTGGGGACTAGGATTGTCTGCCCTATAAACCAGGAGTCTTGGGAAAACCAGTGACAATCTTCACACCTTGGACACTTCCACGGACAGTAAGGCTGACTTGGGCTTAGTAAGCACACAGCATTGAACAATGAGAGCTCTGTTGAAAAAGACAAGGCTGTCTCAGCAGGGAAGGAGCTTCTAAAGGCCAGAGGTGTTAAAAAAGGAGTGTAATGATCATCTGACAGAGATGATCCAGAAGGAGTTCCTGTGGGACTTAGAGAGGGCTGAACTTCGGAGGCTTCTCTAAACTCAGATTCTCTAAGTTCAGATACACATTCTCCAATTGATGACAGGTTCTGTTCTGTCCCAAGCCCGTTTTGACAGAAGCTAAATATGTATTTTCTTTAAAAAATTTCATTATTATAAGTAGCTTTAGAAAATGGGTCTTTGAGGGAAGGCATGGGAATGACAGCATCAGGAAACTGCATGCTGCAACACTGTAGTACAGGGTGGTGGTGCTGTGAGCTGCTGTTGAGTCGAGCGTGACTCGTAGCGACCCAGTGAACAGCAGATCTGAACCCTGGCCTCTCCTTTGCCGTCCTCACCGTCTCTGACATACTTGAGCTGCGGTTATTGTGTCACTAGTTGGGATTCTCCTTCTCTTTTACTGACCTTCCACCTTTCCAAACATGATGTCCCTCTCCAAGGAATACCCTCTCCTAGCAACTTGCCCAAAGCATGGGAGACAAAGTTTCGGCTTCCTCGCCTCCAAGGAACACTCGGGCTGCATCTTCTCTAGGACATATCTGTTTGTTCTCTTGGCATTCCATGGGATATTCAGTACTATCCTCCAGTATCACAACTCAAAGGTATGGGAAGCCAATACTAAATATCTGTAATAAACTGAATGCTGTTTCAGGATGTAGGGGAGGTGAGGTATATAAGCCAGAGTTCACCCTGAGGCACTAAGGCAATCCTTCGGGGTTTACCAGATTCTTGCATTTGCTGACCCCTCCCTCCTGAGTCAAGCAGAAGGTTTTCAATAGAAAGGGCTTGGCTTCATTTGCACCGAATTATCTTTGTGATTTACTTCCTGATAATTTTCAATAAAGATACAGAGAAGCTTGGCTTAGGGTCTTCAGTCAAGAACTGCTGGCCCCCTGCTTTATGTTCTCTGCTCTATCTCATTCCTGGCTGTTTGTCTCATTATTAATAATTTTAAATTACTCCATTATTTGGGACCCTCGGTCTGCAACACAAAGGCATCAATTTGTCTTCTGTCATGCTTATTTATTGTCCATTGTCTGTCTATTGTTTAATAATACAGAGTTGCTGTTATTGTAATGTACCATAAAATCAGAATCAACCCATTGGTGACCCTTCAGTTGTTTTCAGAGTCAGTTAATTGCATGGGAGGAGATTACTCATCCTTCACCCAATGAGCAATTCATGGCCTCAAACCATGTACCTTCAGGATTACAGCACAGCTTCTTCCCACTAGGCCACCAGATCTCCCTGATAGAAAGTATTTAACTATTTTTAAAATTGCTTCATTTCCATGGAATCAGAACCAACTCATCTCTGTCCCTCCAGCAGAGTTTCAAAGACTAAATCACCTGGGAGGAGACTGCTCATCTTTTTCTGATGGAGCAGCTGGTGAATAATAAAACCCCTGCCTTCCCAAGGATGGAAAGGGCAGGAGCAGAGGGGTGAGGATGGGTAGAGGCAAAACCACAGGATTGCACAGTTTGGCCGGTGGAAGAAAGAGGTGAAGGAAATTGGAATGGATCTGGTGGGGACCTGAAATGGCCGGGTAAGGTCCAGTGGTGATTGACTTTATAAGTCATAATGCATGGGAATGATTGTATGAAACCTAATATGAATGAAGAACAGTGTGGAACACAATGTATATGAACTTTGTGAGCAAACCAATAAAATAAAAAAAAAAGCCTAAACCCACTCCCTGCCTCTGGGTTGGCAGTACAATTTCTAACCAACTAGGCCACCAGCTGACTATCAGGTGTACAAAAACCAACAAACGGACAGTCATAAGTGCAGGTTTTCATAACTCAAATATGTACTAAGTGGAAGACTACTTGTATTTCTTTTTCCAAAGCATCTAGGTCACCACAATTTTCTAAATAATGTACTCAGCAAAGATCTGATAAATGAGTATTAAGGATGTCAAATGTTGACTCACACGTTGATGGTTTCTCATCCCAAACCAAGGCAGAAATCACTAATAAATTACAATACTCCAGCCCACTCGGCTCTAAAGTGACTTTGGAATCTATCGTAATTTAGCAATCTAGATAGCTCCTACCAGGTATAAAACAATCCAAACTAACACCAACTATTTTATTATAACCAATACTTCTTGAATGTTTACTATTTAGGCACTTGCTGTATTAATTACTCTAAATCTTCACAGCAGTCTTTTGAGTGTGGTAAAGAACATTAACCCTATTTTGTAAATGAAGAAGTTGAAACATTGGAAATCCGATTCCTAGGACTGTCCTCTTAACCACTGGAATGGACTGGACTTTATGTGTCTGGGGCCCTAACAAGAGCAAGTACAATAATTGCATTTTATGGGAAGAGTTTTCTGAGATGCATGGAAGTGAGGTCACTAACTGTAGGTCACCGAACTAGGAGAAAGCAATACTCAGATTTGGATGTAGATTGATCTGCTCCTCTACCACTGCCCAGGCTTACTTAGCAGGAACAAACTGCCACTATGACCACTCTGACCTTTGGATATTTTTCCAGGCTGGTCTATCATGAACAACGAGGCCTCACATTTCCTTCTGCCTTCTGCAGCCTCTTCTGAGCTGTACTTCTCAGCAAAGTTACTGGCATGGCCAAAGCTGGCTAAAGGATGTCCCTCCACGGTTCCTGACTTAAACCCCATGAGCCGGTCTTAGGCCAGAGAGAAGGGGTGGGCAACAAGGAGAAGATATTAGAGTCATTTCTCTGACACAAGCCTCTCGCTGGTACCTAGGCTTCAGTCCTGAGTTTCAGCCTTGGTTTCAACCAAAAGAAAAAGTCTGATGCCTAGATGAAATCAGCAATCAGTCACTTCCTACCTCTCTCCATATATGCTGTGCTCAGTCCTGGGCATTTCAGGAAGTGATAACAATAGTTACTATTACATTTCTCACAAATTGAACACTTACTAAGTGCCAGTCCTTGTGCCAAGGATTGTACATGGAATTCCCCATCGAATCTTCTACTCTAAGCCCTCCATTTTACAGATGAAGCAATGGAGACTTACAAAAGGAAGTGATTTAATCTAGGTTACACAGCAGAGCTGTGACTTGAACCCAGGAAGTCTGGCTCTAAAGTCAGTGCTCACAGGACTGGCCAAAGTGGCCCAGAGCCTCAGCATCTGTCAGTCACTTCCTCACCTGTGGGTTGGCCATGCCATCACCCATCCAGACCTCCTCGCAGAGCAACGAGCCAGCAGCAGATGCAGAAGGACATCTGCAGCCTCCCGCTCTCATCTACTGGTGAGGAAGTAGGCTCAGAGAAGGCAAGCAGCCTAACAGAGGCCACACAGCAGCCGTTCCTGCCTCAGCTCTCTGCCAAGACCAGGCTGGCTCCCTGAGCCTCTTCTGGGGTTTGAGCAAAGAGAAGGCTTTTCCATTTGCCCTGCAGGACCAGCTGTTTGCTCACATGCCCAAGTTCCAGCCCAGCACCCTTGTCCACATGTCTGTGTACTTACAAGGAGGCCGGGGACGCCGGGGGGCCCTGGCAGGCCCAAATCTCCCTGTAAACAGAAAGAAACCAAGGTGGTTACTGCCTGCACAGTGACTGAGCTTTGCTTTGTCTTCCTCTAGGGTCCCTCTCTTTACATCACCCTCCACACAAGCAGCTGGCAGGACCTTAGGGAGCTGACTGGACCTCATTCCTGACTACAGGCTCTGAGAGACCATCCTGAGTCTGACCTTCAAGCCTTTGGGGTCTGTTTGAATCTCAGGCCTGCAGCTCACCACCATAGGCCCCTCAGCAGACCTAGAATCCTCCCACATCCCCTGGAGCACAGAGACCAGCAGCTCAGTGGTCAGCTCCACACAGGTCACATCGTAAACCACAGAGGCGCCGTAAGTTTGGACAAAACTTTCACCCACTCAGCCACCAGCTCTACACGTGTGAAAATGAGAGATCAGGCACTCCCATCCACTACCTTCCAATTGCAAATCTGAAGAATGGACAGAACCTCAGTCCAGAAGTTCATGGTGTCGATACCAGGACGGTGATACCATGGAGGATGGTTGACCTTAACAATTTTATTTCACCCTCATTTTGGAGATGAGAAACCAAAAGGTTATAATGGCCTATGCAGGTCACACACAAGCAAATAGTTTAATGGTGAAGACAACAGACACCAATCCGTCTCTTTTCCTATTTGCACTCACCCACTCCAAGCCCTCAGGTGACCCCTTCCAGGGCCTCCAAAACGCAAAGGAGAGTTCCCGTGTGGACTCGGAGGCAGTTCTAAGCCCCGGTCTACCACTACGGCAGCGAGTGGCAGCGGGCAAGTCGATTTACCCCTTTGAGCCTCAGCCACTTCTTTCTATAAACAGGCTCTTCGTTGCTCAATCACACTGACATGGACAAAGACAGGGCAGCCTGGGTCAAGTTCAGAATGCAGCTGTGTGACTAAGTACAGGGACTCTAGAAATCACAATTACCAGTGAGGACTGTCAACATCCTCCCCAGGGACTTGTCTTCCAACTCGTCTATCAGGCTCCACGAAGAAGACAAAATTAGAAACAAAACAACAACCACAAGAACCTCCACACCCTCTGTCATCCAAGCTGCTTCTGACTCTCAACGACCCTGTAGGGCAGAACAGAACTGCCCAGGGGGTTCCACGGCTGTAAATCTTGAAGAAATCTGACTGTTTAAATCTTTCTGCCACGGAACGGCTGGTGGGTTCAAACCACGGCTGACCTTCTGATCAGCAGCCAAATTCTTTAGCCATTATGCCACCGGGGGCGGGGAGGGGAGGGGGGTAGGAAAGACTCTCAGCTTTAAAAGGAGGAAGGCGAAGTGGTGCAATCCTGAAATGTGCAGCAGCTAGCCAGAAGGCTCTAATCCACCAGTCGCTCCACAGGAGAAGGCCTGGCAATCTGTTCCTGTAACAATTAGAGTCTAGAAAACCCTACAGGGCAGTTCTCTTGTGTGATGGGGTCACCATGAATCAGGACGGACTCCATGACACAGCGCAAGGCTCAGAGAAGGAAGTGCTGGGACAAGGCCACTCAGCAACCCTGAGGCACAGCTGGGACCAGATGTCAGGGGTCTAGTCCTTTGTTCTTCCAGATTGTGAGTATAAAGATACACCAGCTTTCCTCCTAAAGAATGCTATCATTCAATGTTGTAAAGGTTAATCTAGAAATGATAGCGGATAGGATCAGAGTTCCCACCTCTACATCTCTGCCCACACCCTTCTCTCTCTCTGGAAGGTCCTCTCACCCCTTATTCATTTCAGTTCCACGCCACCTTCCCCAGGAGCTGTCTCTGCTACCACAGCACTGGAGACCTCCTTGCCCCCCTCCATCAAAATGTGCCTTATACTATGGATTATAGAGAGACCTCCCGTCAACTCCTCAAGGCAGGGACTGTGCCCCATTATCTGGCAATAACCCCACACACTGAACACTGGTGTGGGCTGAGCATCTTTCCTGCCTTCTCTCACTTCATTCTTACGGCGTCTCTGAGGCTTGTGTCTGACCCCCCAATAGCACTCAGAGGGGAACTGATTCACCCAAGCTCACAGGCCTGGTAAGTGGGGCAGCACTACTCAAACTCAGACCCACCTGATTCTGAGCTCAGGGCTGCAGTCCGCAGGTGAGCCTGGTGGTCAGCCCCAGCTGGGACAGGCTCCAGGAGGGGACTCAAGAGCATTTACATAAGTGAACAACTAAGATGAGGGGCTGATGGGACTGGCAGCCAGCAGTCAGTTTTATAGGAAGCATAGAATGAGAAGCCTGATCTCCCCCAATTAGAGAGAGAAAGGAGAAATGACAGGTGGACCAAGGGGAAGGGTCTGTGCCCCTTCGGTGGAAAGCAGACATCTTCTTCTGGCCCAGCCTGGAGCCTGACGTGAAAAGGAAAGACAGCTCCCAGGGCAGGTTGACCCAGCTCCTCTATGGAACAGCGTCTGGGCCTCCAATTATTTACAAACTCTATAAACACGGCTGTGGTAGAAACTCCTTTAGAACCCAGCTCTTCTCTCTCCACAGGGCCTGCAAATCATCTGCTTTTCCAGGCGGCAGCCAGCCCATAAACATTTCTGAAGCTTTCTAAGATGGCGACAGGGAACCAGGAGTCTTCCGAAGACTTGGGGACGGAGCACAGTCCAGGGGTCGGGGGTCTACGAGGGGCCTATGAAGCACATGCAGGAGATGGAAGCACGGGTTTCAGAGAGCCCTTCCCATTTGTCCAAAAGTATCCAGTTATTCATGGTGGGGGGTTGGGATTTACCCCAGATCTGTCTGATTGCAAGCCTCAGACTCCTTAAACCTACTGTGTGTTAGGTCTGGATCTCTTTAGACTTGAAATACTCACAGGGTTTCCATCCAGTCCAGGAGGGCCTCTTTCCCCAAAGTCTCCAGGAAACCCCTAAGGTCATGAGAGAGAACAAGTATTTGTAGGTGAGAGTTTGTACCTGTAGGACACCTTTGATCTAGACCCCCGGTGGGAACACAGGACAATGGCCAAGCAGTCTCACTCCCTTGGTTCTGGAATCCTAGCAGTCGGTGGCTCTGCAGTTACTCCGTCTGATCTCCAAGGAAAGGCAGCAAGGCCCTATCTCCCACCATCGCCAACTAACATCCCCAAAACAGAGCATCAGGGTTGCCTGAGGCTGAGTTTCTGTCCTGGAAGGAAAATGGCGTTTGGTTCCCCAGCATGGAGCCAAATGCCAACCCTCCTATCTGGGACCTGGCCAGAGAAATGTAGCAAGAGAGGGAAGAACTGGGGTCAGGGAGCAGCGTGAGGCCCAGACCAGCTCCCGACTCACTGCCTGCTTTTAAGAGGCTTTGCCTCACATACTACAGGCATATTGCTAGGAGGGGCTATTCCTTGGAGAGGGACATGATGCTGGGAAGGGTGGAGGGTCAGCGAAGAAAAGAAGACTCTCAGCCAGGTGGATCGACAAGGTGACGGCTGTCATGGGCTCTTAGCGTGTCAGGAAGTGTGAAGATGGCACAGGATAGGACAGGGCTCAGATCTATTATTCATAGGGTTGCTAGGAGTTGTCCTCAATGCGATGGCACCTAACAACAACAATAACATGGGCCTCAGTTTCCCCACTAGTCATATGTGGAAGGAATATATGGCATTGTCTAGGCTGGCCTTTCTATGTTGCTTAGTGGGAATAAGTACTGTTCAAAAGTCACCCTGTTCAGTCAAACTCCGCATTTTACAGAAAAAGAAAGTGAGGCTCTGCAAGGGAAGGTGACGAGGTCTCACATGGTCACATGACTAGTGAGCAGCACCACCGACCCGACAGTGAGGATTCAGTAGCCCGGAGGAGGCTGAGCCACCCGCCGGCCCAGGCCCTCTCAGCCCGCCCTGACCCCCACTCTGGGGAGACAGGCAGCTGGAAAAACATCAGCTGTGGGGACGCCTCCAGGGTGTGGGGGGAGGAGGAAGCTGCTCCATTCCTACTTCAAAAGGAGAAGAAAATCCTTAGGCTTGGCGTTTGGGGAAACCCAGTCCTCCCTAACCCTCCCAGAATTCAAATTATTACTTTTCCAGGGAAATTTAATAAAAAACAAAGCACTTGTTTTTTTTCAGACCAAGGGACTGTCTGTGCTGTTCAAACAATAAAGATTCTCCGTGGAAGCCCTAAAGTCATCCTAAAACAGAACAAGAGTCCATATTAACTAGTGAAAACCATCTGTCTTGAGCAGTTTACTGTATGTATATGTGTATGTGGGACCAAATTGATAACAGCACCTTGAAAAATTAGATAGGAACTTAGAGGGAAGTTCGCATTAACGAAGGAGAAAAACTCAGGAAAGGAAGGCAAAAATGGTTGCACAGTTTGCTGTGTATATTCTCAACAACAACAAAATACATAAAATTTAGGAAAAGGAAGATTCCTTATGATGGATCGTTGTGTTTCTCGTGCCTGGGGAGCTATGCTGTTAACTCAAAGGCGTCATTTCTCTGGTGGTTCAAATCCACTAGTGGCTCCAAGGGGGACAGATGGGCGATCTCTTCCTATGTCATTTACATCCCCCTGAAAACCCGCTGGAGGGTCAGCTATGAGTCAGTTCAGACCCACGGCAATGAGTAATGAGTTTATTCAACCAAGAGGCCAAATCTGAAAACAAAACCCAAATGAATTATTTCGGTTTACACTAACTGAGCAAACTCAAAATCCTGTCCATTGCATCAAGTCAAGTCCAACTACAGCAATGCTAGAGAACTTTAGCAATGATACAGAACTATAGCAACATTACAGAACTACAGCAATGCTACAGAACTGCAGCAATGCCACAGAACTGCAGCAATGCCACAGAACTGCCCTAGAGGGTTCCCCCGCGTGTACACTTTATGGAAGCAGAGGAACACATCTTTCTTCTGAGACGTGGCTAGTGGGTTTGATCTGCCAAACTTTCAGTTAACAGCTGAGTGTTTTAACCACTGTGTCAGGAATTTCGGCTAAGCAAAAAGATCTTGAAATGTGTGTGGACCCAGACTATTGGTCTTCCCCTGCCCAGAAATCCTCCTTCCTTCCAAGCTTTCCTCTTCCAGGGAGCCCTCCTGGGTCAGAAGGGCAAGGACTGATATTCACGCACAGAGGGTACGGCTTCATTCAGACACTGGGGGATATGAGGATATAATAATGACGAGACCAAGCTGGTTACTTCACAAGTGAACTGTCCCTTGATCCTGACAACCTCCCTTGAGGGGAAGTAATGAGTCTAATTTAACAAGTGGGGATAATCCCTGGGGGAAAAGGTCGTGTAGCCACAGTCACAAGGAAAACATGTGGCAGAAGAGCACCCCGGTCCCACCTCTCTGTCCTCTGTCCTGTTTGCATGAAGTGTCCACTGGCAAGGTCTGGCATGCAGAGAAACTGCCCGAATGAGCACCTAATTGATCCGAGACAGGGTGTGCACGCATGTGCATGTCTATGTGCAGAACCGTCTCCCTGCCATGTCTTGAAAGCCTATCTCACCCTACTCAAGCTTCCTGGGAGGTCTCCCTGGCAAATTTCAGCCTTAAGTCAATCTCTCTCACCTTCCAGAATGGAACTTATTCATCAGCCAGGTAGACTGTGGTCAAGAGAACCTTGCAAAGGCACAGAGATCCCACCTCTGACTTTAGAGATTGGGGAAGCCCTGGCAGGGGAGGAGGGCAAATTCTTCAGTGGACAGGGAGAATTGCTATCAGTGGGCACTCATCCAACATGGCCCACAAGGGGCAGAACCTGAGTAGCCCAAGCTGTACCCTCCAGGAAACCTCTAGAGAGCATTTCTACCCCTCACCTTCAGCTGGTGGCTAACTCTGGACCAGTCTGTTTCTCTCCAGCCTTCAGTGGACATTCTATGCTGCTCAGATAGGGACGTGAGATCTCCAAGTGCCCTTTCAGCTGAGCCCAACCCTTAGACAAGGCCTGTGAAGTGGGAGACTCTCCCTAGACACAGGAATACCACTTTGTTTGGACCTCCCAGACACCCAACTGGCTGCAATGTCCAATATATTCAGGCCCAGTGGCCACGAGGCAGCTTTCAAAGCCATGGGTCCTCATTCAAAGGCTGCTCTAAACTTGTTCATGGACACCTCTCAGACCCAGCTGTGAGCTAGCCTTCCCTGGGAGGTTTTAGACCAAAACATTGTGATGCCACTGCTAGCTCTACCACTAGCAGGCATCTGTGCGCCTCAGTTTTCCCTGCTGTACAATGGGGAGAGTACAATGATGAGTTGCGATAACACTCAGAGGAAGCCCTTGCTGGCACACAGTCAACAATCAGAACTTGGTGCCCATATCTAAGTAGAAGGAAGGAAGCAGCCATGAGAGCAGTCAAAGCCCTAAAACATTGTTTTCAGAAGAAGAAAATGCAGCCCTCATATAGGCCAATGGAAGATGAGGGTGGTGGTAGCAGCAACAGAGGCAGCAAACTCTAGAACAGAACTCCCAATAGTTCAATGAGATGGATCCGTTACCGTTTCCATGTTGTTGTTGTGCACTGTAGAGTCAGAGCCGACTCAGAGATGACCCCCCAACGGGTTCTCAGAAGCAGTAAATCGCATGGGAGGAGACTGACCGTTCTTCTCCTGCAGAGCAGCTGGTGGATTCGAACCAGTGGCTCTGCAGGAGGAGTAGTGATGGGGAAACAGACTGAGAGAGGTTAGGGAACTTATCCAAAGTCACAGAGTTATAAAAGAGCAGGGCTGGGATTTGAACCCAAGCAATCTTACTCTAGACTCTGTTTTCTTACCTGTCACTAGTCACTGAAAGAATGAACAAGAGCAAATCTGGGGTCCCTCAAAGGGCTCCCCAGAAGTGTGGGCAAAGACACAAAGGAGGGTGCATTACAGATGCTGAGGACTGCCCTGCTTGGGCATGCTGAGGGGCCTTGAGCACCCACTCCTGTCTCAGACTTTGGTCCCCTTCCGGTGGAATGGTGAAGCAAATCCAGAGTTTAGAACTGAGGGCACAAAGGGTGAGGCAAGGCAGGAGCTTTAAGAGTGCCAGGACAACCCTAGCTGGGCCTCCAGGAGCTCTGAGGACAGTCAGCATCTCAGCAGGGCAACGGAGGTTCAGAGAAGTCAACCAGCATCTCATGAGCTTGCCCTGACCCTCCATTACCTAGTGGGGTATCTCATTTCCAGTGCTCAACCCAGGGCCTCCAATGCTTGGAACCTCTCTCTGGTGTCTCAGGGGAGGCCTCTGCCAAGCTGGAGCCCTGTCTGCTTCCCTCTGTCTGGCTGTGCCTGCCTGTGCAAGGCAACCACACGGCATGCACATCCAGCCCGAGCAGGGGAGAGACCTTCCTCTGCAGGCCCACCTCCTGGCTACAGCGGGCCAGCCCCGGGAATGAGCTCAACTCCCTGCTGGGGCCTCAGCCACGTGGTTTCTCATCTTCCCCAGGTCTGCGCTCCTCTGGGAACTGAACGTCTTGTGCTCTGAGCAGGATAAGGCTCAGGAGGAGAGAGATCAAGGCTGAAGGAAGAGACTCCACATTCTCTTGGCCACAGCAACTCTGAGGAATAGAGCCCAGGACAAGGAATAGAGCCCAGGCCAAGGACAGTCCTGCTCACCACATCCAGCCAGGACCCCGAGGGCTGGAGAAAGCCTCTGAAGCCTGTCATCTGCTCCTCTGCCTCCAGGCATCATCTGCCTCATCTGTCTGCCCAGAAGGTGGAAATAGGGAAGGGAAAGCAAGAACACTTGGAATCGAAAGTCTTCCTAAGTGAGGTCTCTAAGGCTCAGCTTTTCAGGTTGCAAAGTGATTGTTCTGCCCAACTCGCCTCGTAAGAAAGAGACTAGGGAAATGCACTGTTCACAACCCAGTGCTCCGTAAACACTACTGTGCCACACGTCTGCTCGGAGAGCACTTGATAACTTCTGGAAAGAACCTAGAAAGGCCTCAGAGGCCTCCTCATGTCTAAATTCTCTGAAGTCAGAAGTTCTGCACGAGTCTAACCTGCATCCTTCCTCCTACACTGGAAACAGCTCATAGTCTTTCCATGTGCACCCCAAATGCGCTGGCATGAAAAGACTCCTTAAGCTTCCCCAGCATCTTCCTCTCACAACACTGAGCAAGTTTTTACTCAACTCTTGAAATTCACTAGGAAATCCTCCCAAGAAAAGTCAAAGAAAACAGGCAGGTGGGGGTGCCTCTGGGACTCCAGGGTCACCAGCAGACCTGGGGACGGTTCTAGCTCACATTGGGCACTCTCAGTACTGCACTCCCCCCCCAGTCACAGGATCACCACAGTGATGCACTTCTGCCTCAGTTTCCCCATTCAGAAACATGAAATCTCTGTCATTTTCTCCCTGTTGCTTACGATCTGGGAACTGGAGAGTCCTGAGCTGGAAACTCTGTGTCACCCTGGATGAACTGTGTGGCCCCAGATAAGTCCCAGTCCTCCGGAACCAGAGTTGGTTCCTTCCAGCTCAGGACTGCCCACCTTACTCACTACACGGGACCAGCCTTAGCAGGCCTGACTCAGCCATGAAAGAAGTGACAGCCAGCCTTGCCTGGAATCCCTAGTGAGCAAAGGTTGTGAGTTGAAGTCCTGATTCTGGCACCAACTTGCTGTGTGATTTTGGACAAGTTACCTGCCCTCTCCAGGCACTGTCTGCTTATCTATCTGACACACGGGTCTGTCCAGCATCACTAAGGTTCCTGCAGCAGTTATGTCCTGACTTCTAATTCCCACTGCTTCTTTCTTGGTTTCTATCAGCCAAAACTTCATACACTTTCTTACCAAACAAGGTACCGAGGGAGCCATGTGCACAGGCCTGAAGTTGAGCCTCCAGGGAGACACTGACTGCAGCCGAATCCTCCCCAGCCCCACCAGAAATGAGGGCAGCTGCAATCTGGCACGGGGAAAGTCAGCTCATTCTCTTGACATTTCCTCTTGCTAATAAGTGCCTAGATGTCTCCCCGGCCCAAAGCTCTGACCAGGATAAAAAGCCACTTATGAAAGGAGCCCCAAACTCCACCAGCAGACTTAAGGGGACAGGAGCACTGGCAGCAGGGGGGTGGCCCTGAAGAACCCTCTAGGAGTTTGTGGGCAGAGAGGTGGGAAGGGCAGGGTGGTCTCAGAGAGCCTGGAAGGGGCAGAGACAAAACCATATGGACTTGGACAATGTGGAGTTCCAGTAAACATATGAAATCATCTCTGGTGCAAACCAACTAGCTGGCCAGGGCAGCTGGCCCAGAGCCGAGGGTATTTTCACAGCCCCCAGGGGTACTGCTTGGCCATCAGGCTGTTTAGCTGAGCTTTCCTCCCACCCACACCTTATACCTCAGTGCCAGGGAACACCCAGGCATGGAGGCCAGGACTGAATGTCTGGGAGTTAAAGGCACTAACTACCACACAAAAAGCAGAGAGGAGACCTCAGTGATGAGCTTCAAGCCCCAGCGAGGTCGTGGAGGACTGAGCATCTCAGTCTTGGTTTCCTCTTCTGAAAATCAAGATAGGCAATCTCCCCTCCCTAGATTATTGGAATGGCCACATGTGGGTGAAAGCACCAAAGAGGGCCTCAGCCAGGGTTGCTTCACTCACTTAAAGAGGTCTCAGAGTTATGACCATACTGTGCTTCCCCTTTCTATCTTGTTTCTTGGCTGTCTCCTTCTCTAAACTTCCATAACTGAGACTTTTGTCTGTTTTGTGTACAGGCATCCCCAGCACCTGTCATATAATAGGTGCACAGGAAATTTTGGTGACATTAAAATGAATGCGCCATCTCAGTGGGAAGATGCTTCCAGTCCCCAGAATCGATGCTGACTTCTTGGCCATTAAGAAGCCCCGTCTCTTGACTCTAAAGAGAAAACGACACACGATAGATAGAAGGTGGATGAAAGAGAGGCACCATGAAAGACAGCTGATACGGAGGGACCTAATGAGGGCATAGTCCTTTCTACGTCAGGCTGGAGAAGAAGCCAGGGCAGACCCAGAGTGCTGTGGTTCTACGTCTCTGTGAAGGAGAAACTCACTGTGGCTGGGGAAGAAATGCACTGTGTGGTCTGAACAGAGTGAAGCTTTAGACAGAACTGTCTCTCAAGATTGGCAGGGGAGTGCTGCTTTCTTGAATCTTCCACGAGCCTACTCTCAGGCAAGGGAGCAATGAGGTTGTAAAGACAGAGTGGATGTTAACTGAGGTCCTTCAGTAAACAGCCAAATGCCATCACTTCTCAGAGAGAAGCAGACTTGTCGTCTGCTATAGGACTGGGAAACTCAGAGAGGGATTCGGCTTCCCTGACACCACCTAGCGAATCAGCAGTAGGCATAGTGCTAGAACCTAGGCCTCTTGACACGAGGTTAAGGTTCTTCTAGGACTATCTATTTTGGTCTAGATACTCTCCAAAGTAAAGATCAAAACATATAGCAAAACATCCTCTCTTCTTGTCCTAAAGCATTCTTAAAGAGTAAAGTGTTTCTTCTAACAGTTTTTGTTGATTAAGCATTTCCTACACTCCAGGATCCCCAGACATAGTTCCACTGACTCCTTATAGCCGTCCAATGAGGCAGTAGCCATTGTGGCAGGCAGCCTTCAAGATGGCCCCCCATGACCCCCACAACTCCTGGAGTCTAAGGCATTGTGTTGCCCTCCATCCATGCTGTACCAGGGTTGAGCTGAATGGCCAAGAAAATTCAGCAGAAGTGATGACATGTCTTCCAAAGCTACGTCTTACAAGGAATTGCAAAGTGTGCAATGTCTCCTCACTCTCACTCTAGAATCATTTGTGTTGGGGAAGACAGCCAGCCTGTCCTGACCAGGGACAGCTCTAAGGAGAGGCCCACATGGTGAGGATCTGACTCCTCCTGCTAGCAGCCATGTGAGTGAGCCTTCTCGCCCCAAACAAGCCTTTCGATCGCTGCAGCCCAGCCAACATCTTGAGTGCAGCCTCATGAGAACTCCGGAGCCAGAACCCAACAGCTAACTCAACCCTGATCTCTGACCCTCACAAACGGCATGAGGTCATAAATGTTTGTTTCAAGTCACTAAATTGTGTGGCAATCTGTTCAGCAGAAACAATAACGAATAGCTAACCAAAGGAAGTGGCATGGAGGCTCGAGTCACCCACAGGGGACCGGCCTGGAAGAAAGGAGGCTGCAGGTTGGCAGTGGGACCTTGGACACATTGCTCGTCCTCTGAGCCTCAGCTACCTCTTCTGAATAATGAGAAGAATGACTTTCCTACTAGGCCAAGTCTAGCAAACCCATGTTTTCCTTACCACTAAGCAGAGATTCACAAAGAACCTCTGGTGGTCTAGCAGTTAAGGAGTTGTGCTGCCAACCCAAAGGTAGGGGGTTCGAATGCACCAGAGGCTCCAAAGTAGAAAGACGGGCAATATCTTTCCGTGTGATTTACAGTCTCTGAAAACCCACTGGAGAGTCAGCTATGGGTAGGTTCTGATTCAATGGCACAAACAACAACAGAGGCTCAGGCTAGAACTGGTGGTGGAGTGCACAGGGAATTGTGCTGTTAACCCAGAGACCATGCCTCTCAAGCAGTTCAGATCCACCCGTGGCTCCACAGGAGAGAGATGGGCCATCTCTTCCAATGTCTTCAAAACCCAACAGAGGGTCAAATTAGTTGCTTCTAACTCTATGGCAATGAGTTGAATTGACAGACCCACAGAGGTGGTCTCCAATCACCTAATGAGTTTGAACGTTGGCTCTGTTCGCTCATTATGAAACGTTGGGCAAGTTTTCTTTTACTCGATTTGAAAGTCAGGTTCAAAACTGGCCTGGGGGCTACCTCTGAGTCATTGTTGGGATAACCCTGTACCTGCCAACACATCCCACTGCCCTTTGGCCTGTGTGTGAAGGAGCTGAGCATCAAGACAATATGGAGGCTGAGTCCTAGAGCACAAATTATCCTCCAGTCCTAGCAGGCGTATGGACACAATCTTTCAGACAGAACCCCTCCCAACACCCCCCCCCAACACACACACAGCCACACTGCAGAGCTGTTGCCATCCAGAGGGAGGCCAAACTAGAGAGTCTAGGAGCCCTGGATGTCCCCAAGCCCAACTGGGAGCAGCTCCTAATCATTCTGTCAGCAGGACATGTGGCCCAAACAGCCCCACATTCAAAGCAGAGAAGCAGAAGATGCCCAGGCCACAGGCGGGTGGGGAGCGAGGCTGGTGTGAGGTCAGTCCACCCATAGAGTCTGCGTAATAGACACGGAAAATCTTTACCGGCCTACCCATCTTGCCCCTCTTGCCAGGAACGCCAGGTGGACCCTGTAGGGGGAGAGAGAGGGAAGAGGTCAAGCCTGGGCTCAAGGAGGACACAGCAGGATGAGGGACAGTGGGCAAGTGGACTAAGAAGAGAAAGCACACTTACTCGCTCTCCATCGGACCCTGGCAGGCCGAAGAGTCCTGGGAGCCCGATGTAGCCCTAGGAAAGAGCAGATGGGGGGTCAGAGGGGATGAGCGGTGGGGTGTGGCCTGCCCCACCCATCCTCACCCACCCCTCAGAGCCCCCTCCCTCCGGCTCCTCTTCCTTGCAGGTGACTCCGGTGGCTCCAGTGGCTCCTCGATGACATAGGCCTTGAGGCAAGTGTATATGCCCATGGACTGCATGGTGCTGGCTTCCACGATGTAGTCCAAAGGCACATACCCTCACGCCAGGGAAGGGCGCGGGCGCGTCGGGGGGAGACCCGCCCGTGCCGGTGGCTCCAGGACCTGTGGGAAGGAAGCTCTCGGCTGGGTTAAACTCTACAATGGCACCAGGTCCTGGCCACCCCGAGGGATGCTCATGACGGGCAGTGGCCTCTGCAATGGCTTCTCCTGGATCTCACCAGCCTTGAATACACACCCAGGACTGGCTTAAATCTATCCCAGGGCAGCAGCAAGAACAGTTGCCACCCAGGCATACTGATGTCGTGTCAGGCATGGTGCCAGGACTCTATGTGTGTGACAGCACCAAAGACACATGAGGACCTTGGAGATTGGCTGTCATGCCCTCAGGGCACAGATGAGGAATATGGGGACAAAGCAGCATGCCTAGTCAGCACTGGGCTAATGGTCAGCTTAGGTCCAGCTGACTCCAAGGCCACCAGGAGCTCTTTATCACCACACGGCTGTGTTCTCCCTGTTTTCCCCGCATCCAGCCTTTACCCCTCTGTGCCTTCCTCTGGAACATCCTTCAAGACTGCAGAGCTGAATGCATCGATGCTCAGCTCTAATATTATTCCCTCTGATAAGACATCCCTGATGCCTCAGCCAGTATAACCACCTCCAACATCCAGCACCAGGTTTGCATCTCAGTTGGCAGCATCTGGATTTAATGCGCAAGCTCAGTTCACTAACTCAGCTGTGAGCCAGGAGACGGGGCCCTGGTGATCTGCCTCCCAACGTGCAGTCACTGGAAGCTGTCTGGAGCTCAGTTCTACTCCAGCATATCTGAGGTCACCATGACCAACTCAACGCAACTGGTTGAGTAGCATCTACTACTTTCTCCCAAGAGCTTTCTATCATGACCCATTAACCTGGGAACTTCTCTACGGCAGGGGTCCAGCCCGGGGTTTCCACCCAGAATGGTGCTCCCTAGACATCTGTGGTGTGATTTAAGAAGACATTCCAGCAAGTGACTCGACAGCACATAACAACAACAACAAGGTGGGCCTGATCCAAGCCATGGTATTTTCAAGTGCTATCTATGCAACTGAAACCTGAATCATAAATAAGGATGTTAGAAGACTTCTGAGTTGTGGTGTTGAAGAGGCCTGCATATCCCATGGACTGCCCAAAGAACAAGTAAGTCTCTCTTGGAAGAAGTGTAATCAGGGCACTCCTTTGAGGCAAGGCTGGTGAAACCTCATCTCACATACTTTGGGCATGTCGCCAGGAGTGACCAGTCGCTGGGAAAAAAAGGTATCACGCTGGGAACAGGGAAAACTCAGAGAAAGACGTCAAAAATGATGAACTGACAGTGTCACAGTGGAGTCAAGTGTATCAGAGATCATGAGGGTGGCACAGGAGGGCAGAGGCTCATATCTGTTGCTCAGAGGGTCACTATGAGTCACAGTCAAGGCGATGGCGACAACAACAGAACAAAAGCGGGTTTTTATGGGATGCAAATGATATGCCAGGTCTGGTTCTCAGTGACGTTTAAATAATTTACGGCATCCTCCTCTCTCCCCTACAAAGAGAACATTTAGGCCCAGGGAAGTGAAGTGACCTATTCACACGGCTGGAATGTGGGTGAATGATACAGCCTCCCACAAACAAGAAGCAAGGGAGGTTCACAAAAGATCGTCCCTCCCTGGGCGGTCAAGAGGTCTCCAAGCCTCACGTCCACTATGATCAGTATCCACATTCTTAATGAGCGACCATTCACTGACCCTTCAAAGCAGGACTCATGGCCCAGACTGAAAGGCTCATCTAGTTAACTAGCAGCAGAGCAGGTCCCAAATCAGTTGTTTTGATGCCAGAGCCTGTGTTCTGCCCACTTCACAATCAGAGCCCAGCAAGGGCAGGGCAGGGAGGGAAACATGTGCAAGTGGCTGGCTCACCCTTGGTGCCCAAGGACTCTGAAAGTTGCAGGAGATGGAAGCGGGGGGTGGTGCGGGAGAGAGTCACCTCGACCCCACATGTGGCCTCAAGATGCCGCCAGCCTAGCAAACTCCACACAGCCCCAGATGTCATCATCAGCATGTGCCCTCTTCCCCTCCTCCCTGCTGGGACCTCTTAGGGTGAAAAGAACTTGTCCCTGGGCTCCGCCGGGACCATGGCCTGAGGAAGTATCAGGATAAAAGAAGGGAGGCCCAGCCTCCTAGGATCCTCCTTAGCCCTGCACAGCCTAATAACACCCCGGCCATTCTGCCCTCCCGTCCATTCCCTATGCCCTCTCCCCACCCCAGCCACTGTCCTCACAGCAGCTTGTCTGCTCTTGCAATTACGGCTCAATCTGTAACCATTATGGCCTCTCCCTCCCACAGGGCATAAAGAACCGTGGCTCACACATGACCTGCCTCAGTGACCCACTCAGTGAGGAGCTGCGTAATTCAGGAGAACTTTCTAAGCGTTCCTGAGTGGCAGTAGCCAAGCCTCAGGACACCTTAGCCCCCATCCCAGTTCCATACAATACATGCAAGATGAACTAGGGCCATCAGGTCCCATCTGGGAAGGCAGTTCCTTCCTGTGTGTAGAAGAGAGGACTCCACCCAAGCATGTTTTAGGCTTCTGAGCATCATTTATCCCTACTGAATTCACCTGGAACCTTCTTTACCTCCCCACCAGCCATCTGAGAGCACTCCCTCAGCAGTACTTGCTTCCAATACCCTTGCCATCCTATAACCAAGCTGGAGGTAAAAATGTATATCACGACATGGTAAAAACTGAAAGCAAAGCTGCTGGTTCCTCAAGACTTGTTCCCTGTGGGTCCAGAAGGACAGGGAGAGCTGAAGGTCATCAGTTTCCAGGCCTGAGAAGCATTTACCTCCCAGGCACCATTGCCCGCCAAGAAGGTGGCTTCCCTTATGCTCAGTCAAAAGCAAGAAGGGGCCCTGGAGGATTCCAATCACAGGCTGTGGAGGAAGCCCGGGTACTGGTCCCTGAGTCATCTGGGATGAGCTGCAAACACCCGGTTGGGTGCAGCTGGACCATGGCTGAGCCTTCAGCAGAGCCTTCTTGGCTGAGACTTTCAAGCCACAGAACCAAGATGCCTTGCCTGGCTCAAGGGTCCTCATCACCTGGCCCTTTACAGAGAGTACCATTGGGAGGACCTTCTCTCCAGTCCACCTAAGAGGCCACAGTGAAGGACTCAGAGATCGGACCTTCCAGCAGGCCTGGCTAAAGCAACAGGTACTACCACTCAGGGCCCACGTGTATGTCATTTGCCAAAGCCACTTACCCGGCTGCCTTTGGGGCCTGGGTCTCCTACTGGTCCAGGTAATCCCTGGAACACAAAAGACAGGGGGAGGGACACATGGAGACACTATCAGTGACCCACATGCATTCTGTCTCCTTTGAACCTCAGTTGCCTCTGTCCAACGGGAGTGTGCCAATGTATGGGATTTCTGGCCATGTCCCCACTGTCCCCAGGTCCTAGCCCAGTGAGGCAGTACATGACAAAGTGTTTCCCAAGCATTCTTTTCCCCCTTCAATATATGCAACACTAAAGAATGATTTTGTAAAACACTATAAAACATGGAAAGTCTTCCAGTCATTCCTTTCAACACCTCCCAAGAGAGGCCTCCCTGGGGCAGCCTCCTGATCAGTATGTTCCTTGGGACCCACCTGGTGGGCACAGCCCCTTGGCCCTCCCTCTGCCTGGGGGAACCCGTGGCCATCTCCACACCACTATGGCCACCAGAGCTTCCAGAAGCCATATACTGCACCTGCCTGCCAGGGTAACCTTTGGCCCCTGGGCTGCCTTCAGGTCCCGGCTGCCCCTGGAAAGGAACAGAGAGAAGCATGAGGGAAGGAGAGGTCCTACTCAGTCCCAAGCCTAGGGGGTGGGGGAAAGGGGTCTGGGGCTTACAATGGACAAAGAGGAGCAGGAATGTGAGATGAAAGAGAGGAAAGGGAAGCCAGGGCCCCCAAGCCCACCTCTCTGGCAAACCAGTCAGACCAGCTCTGAGGGACAAACCCCCTCTGCTTGCAGCCCAGGAATAAGGAGGCACTGAGGGCCTGGCCGGCTCTCCCACACTGGCAGGGGCTGCTGTTTGACTTGGGCCCGGGCAGCCAAAATTCCTACAAACCCCGTGGCGGCGTGTATAATATACCCTAACATCGCCCGGAACAGGCCAGCTATTCATGGATCTAACCGGAGCTGAGTGGCTCATGCCAATACCAGGCAGGCGCCGAGTCCGGCCCTTTCAGGCAGATGTGGTTGCAAGAGAAGTGGGGTGTGGTGGGGGCCCCCAGCGGGACAGGAGGCAGGACAGCCTGGCCTGGGGCTCGTTCACTTGGAGCAGGGCCCAGAGAGGAGGCCAGGGCTGGAGGAGGCACAACAAGCAGGGTGTGGCTCAGGAAGGCCCTCACCTGTTCTCCGGGGTGCCCTGCTGGTCCAGGATAGCCCTTGAGGCCCTGTGGGGAAGGAAAGTCACATCAGGCCGGCAAGACATCTGGGGCTGCAGACTGCAGAGGCCCAGCCTCCCTGTGTGCCTGAAGTCGGTGACACAGCCAGCATCTTGGTACATGCTTACAAACTGGATGCACGGAATGAGTGAGAATTAGCAAAACGAGGGCTTTCCTCTCAGCTACCACTGGTGGTCAGGCTGGAGGACCTGGACGGGAGGCTGCGCTGTGCACACAGGGTGTGGGAGCCGGGCTAGAACAGCTGTCAGAGCGAGAGCTGAGACAGAGTGTGCCGTCTCCTGGCCGTCCTTCCCGCGTCCCGAGAGAAGGCGAGCCTGTCGGCAGTGTCAGTGGGGACTTATGACTGGATGGATGGAATGAACAGGACGTCAGGCCCGGGGCATGATGTCTAGCCTTTGTGTGACGCTGGGTTCCCTCCACTGTCAGGACCTGTCTCTCCTCACAAAGCCCCGCTCAGGAAAGATCTCACATACTGACCAAACATGTTAACCAAAATAGCTGCCTCCCTTCCTCCCAACAAGCCCAGCTCCAGCTCCAGTCCCCCCAGGAGGAAGAGGCCATCACAATGTCTGATTGAGACGCTCCGGCAATGCTCTGCACCCACATTCGCTGTGTCCACATGTCCATGATCCTGGGGAGTACTGGCATGCTTGTAGGTGCGGAGAATCTAAACAAGGGCTTTCAGGCAGTGCTGCATTCTGATGTCAGCAGAGGTCAGGATGATGCCGGGAGAAACCCCAGGCTTCAAGTTGCATCAATTTAGGGCTGTTGTAGAAAGAAGACCCAGCAAGGGGCTTCCATGCCAATCAGGGGGACCACACAGATCCCCACTGAGCCCTACATGCATGGAGTCCTGGGCTTAGACCTGACCACTGTTCTGGACCTTCTCTGGGCTTCCAGGAAAGACTCAGAATTCAAGTCCCTTTCAGCACTAATGGTTTAACACTCTGCACTTTGACGATTCCCTCACATAGTGATACTATAAGACTCCAGAAACCTACAGCCCTCTATGCACAGTCTTTACAGTGTTTGCCTTGATCCTAAGATTGTAAGACCCCATCTAACCCTGACAACAGTCACGTGAGGCAGAGAGTGGGGTTAGCATTCCCATTTTATGAAGGAGAAGATTGAGTCTTGGAGGATTCGGGAGTAGCAGGCTTGCCTCTCACCACCTCTCACTAATAGTCGTACAAACATCCCCAGACATATGTAGTTTCATGCACATCCACAAACACACACACCCAGCAGCCCCCAGGAAATAAGAACTCTTAATTATAAACAGCACAGTCAGTTTGATCCAAGCTGTTTGGGGAGTTTACAAGCATTCTTTCTGTACCTACTCATGCCTCAAGACCACGCAGTGATGCATCTCAAGTTCAGGGGCTTATGGGCACTAGCTGGGTGAGATCCTCCCAGCCAGGCTGTGTGCTCTTTCCTTCAACAGGTAAACTGAGGCACAGACCACAGCCAGGGATTAGCACACAGTGTGGCTAAGATCTCTTCTTTCAGACCAATCTGGGTTTCAATCTTGCCCCTCCACTGGCTGGCTGGGTGGCCAAAGGCCACAGGCTTCATTCACCTCTCTGAGCCTCAAGTTCCTCAGTTTTAAGACGGGGCTAGAAAAGCGGTATAGAGACTACACGATAAAACGTGCATGAAGCCATTAGTCCAGCATCTGGCACCAGGGACCCTGTAGACACTAGCTACTGCTATCATCATCTTCATTTTTCCTGTGTTTGTTCAGCAAACATTTACTAAGGCAGCACCATTCGAGGCCTGGAGTAGAGACAGACCGTATGCTTTGCCGTAATGGGGTTTACATTCTAATTAAGGAGATACTAAGAAGGAGGGAGAAAAGATAATGTCTGGTAGTGATCAGTGTCACGAAGACGAGTATGTGGAGATAGGAGGTGAGAATAGCAGTGCTGTGATTGTAGGGGTGCAGGGAAGGCTGCTCTAAGGAGATGCATGCAGTGAGGGAGCTGGACACAGGGCTGGTCATCTGGGAACGGGCATCACACATAGAAGGATCAGCAAGTGCAAAGTCCCCGAGACAAGGATGCTTTGGGGTGGGCTCAAGAAAGAGCAAGACGGTCAAAGTGATGAGCGCCTGACAAGGGCTGCCACACAGGAGGGGCTGGCTGGAGAAAACAAGAGGCCACAGCATACCACAGGGCAGAAGATTAGACAAACTGTGGGTTACATGGCTTTTCCCTCTTCAGTGTGACTAGTAGCCACAGGAGGGTCTACAAAAGGGGTGTGTTGTGATAGGACACACATGGTGTTAGGTACTCAAGGCAATTTCAACTCCTAGCAGCCCCACTGACAGAACAGCACTGGAGGGCTTTCTTGTCATAATCATTACAGAAGCTGGTCTTTCACCTGCAGAGCCACAAGGTGGGTTCAAACCTCCAATCTTTTGAATACCTGCTGCATTGCCAGGGTTCCTTAGGACATAAATAATCACCCTTTTATTATTTTTCCATTTTGTAGCTCACGGATAAGGAAGAATAAAACAAGGCCTGTTCCCAGTGAGCTCCGGTGGCCTCATGAGTTAAGGAGTTACGCTGTAAACACAAAGGCAGGCAGTTCGAATCCACCAGCTGCTCTTTGGTAAAAAGATGGGTAATCTCCTCCCGTGTGATGTCCAGCCTCTGAAAGCCCGCTGGAGGGTCAGCTATGAGTCGATCTGACTCGACGGCAGTGAGGGAGAGACTTCCAGTAAAAAGCTGACTTCAGTCTTCAGCTCTGGGCTGTGTGATCAGGCACAGACCCTCTAAGCCTCAGTCTCTCTGCCCACCTCATGTGATTGCTGCAAAGTGGAATGACGGGGACAAGAACCTCAAAAGAAGTGCCAAAGGGGGGGCCAGGGACTAAGAGTCAGCAGCTTCTGTGGTTTCTTCTGCAGCCACATAGAAACCTGAAACTAATTTTTTTTTCAAATTCAGAAAGAAAGAAAAAAAAAGCGTTATGAGTGAAACTCCAGAGGAAGATTTCCAAAAACACTCTATGCAAGATACAGCTAAAAGAAAATGAATGACAGTCTGGGGCATGCATAGCAGCTGGCCCTCCACTCCGTCCAGGGCCGAGGACTTCAACACAAATGCTCATCCGCTCCTCATAATAACTAGATGAGAAAGGTGGGGTTCAAAGAAGGAGAGACTCTCCTGAGGCCCCACAGTTTCCCAAGGTCTGAGCAAGGTTAGACCTACCACAAACCATCAAACCATGAAAAGATCTTCTCATTGATCAGACCAAGGCCACCGTAGAAAAATCCTCTTACAGACCCAACTCCCTGAGAAGGAAGTTCCTGACTCACAACTGTAATATTGGGGCAGAGGCCGGTCATGGAACCCTGGAGTATTTGAGTTTGAAGAGAACTAATTCATCAACTTGACAATTCTTTTCTCACTGGATAGATTAAGAAACTAAACCTCAGAGAACAGAGGTTTGCCTAAGGCTACTAAACAAAGTCGTCACTAAGCCCAGACTCTCACTCAGGATGCTAGATCTGGCTGTCCTTTGCTCAGAAGACCAGAATCTTAAGTCTCTCTCAGTCAATGGAGAGGCCTTAAAGGACCATGAATGTTGCCATGAACAACGCAGTTTCTCCTCACTGGTCTGAGCATTGACAAAGCAGGGCTGAAAGTGGTAGGGCTGTTCTTATGCTCTTAACTCACCTTAACATTGTTTATCAATGTGGGGCCAGCCAAACAGCTTCAAATGATAGGGCCCCAGGACCTAGAAGAATCTAAACCATTATCTTCTCCAGGGTCCCAGCAATTACAGGGCGGGCACTGACCACAAGGTGGACCAGACTCAGTGATTTCCCCATGTGTGATGGATGCCTGACTGATACAAGGGTGAGAGGAAGCTTCAGGGGAGCCTGGGAAGCACGGGGGTTTGCAAGGGGCCTCGGGCTGCTGGCAGGCGGGTCTCCACAGGACCATGTTTATAATAGAAGTCGGTCTATATTTTGGGTTCAGAGCCAGATTAATCATTGCTTACAGTGCTCCTAGAGAAACCAGACATCACCTCACTGCCGCTGCAGACAGTCTCCTTGTCCAGAGGGGATGCTATTTGGGCTTTGGCGGAGAGGAGAGGGGGTCCTGCTCCCAGGGTTCTGGAGACCAACGCGTGCACAGACCTCACTGTTTACCCAAACTCCACTCTGCCATGGCTTTTCCTTTGAGCAAAATGGAGCTCACCCTGATGCCCTCACAGGATTGTTCCAGGCTCACACAAAAGGGTTAATATGAAATTCAGGAAATAGAGAAGATCTTCAAGAAAAAGAGGTATCTTTCCTCTCTGGTTTCCTTAGCACCCCACAAAGCTTGCCTCTGAACTGATCTATCACCTCGGCTTCCACGCCCCACACCAGCAAACAACAAGAGTCAAAGTCCACTCACCAGAAAGAATCAAAGAAGAAGACATGAGGCCAAGAGGTCAGGCGATTCGTTACATGGTAATGGATTAGTTCTGCTCCTCTCTGGGCCTCAATTTCTCCATCTACTCCTTCAAGTGTTCTATAGACATCAGCTGAAAGAGTTTGAACGCTGCGGTGGAGGACAGTCAGGGAATCGTTATACCACAGCCAGGTCTCTGTAACTAAACTGTGCTCAGGGGTTATGTGTGACAGGTGAGGCCCGGAAGGTGCTCTATACGGCTCATTCACAGTCCTTTCAATTGCCTCCTATGCATCTAAAACTGGGACAATGACTAAGGATGGCAGGAGAAGAATCAAAGCCTTTGAACTGTGGCAAAAAGCACTGACTATCCCATGAGCTGCCAAAAGAGCAAACAAACCTGTCAAGGTTTGCAGCCAGAGTGCTTCGGAAAGACAAGGACAGTAAAATTTTAACTCACTTACTTTGGGCATATTTTGGGGAAGAACCAGTTCTTGGAGAGAGACATTATGCTAGGACAGGTCAAGGGTCAGAGAAAGAGGGGATGACCCCCAACAAGGTAGACTTACACAGCAACTACCACACTGGACTTGAGCATTTCAGAGAGCATGAGGATGGTGCAGGATAGAGCAAGGTTTGGATCTAGTGTTCGTAGGGTTGTTATGAGTCACAGGTGACCCAATGTCACCTAACACCACCACTGCCATGTTCACCTGAACATGCAGTTACTCATTCACTCAGCAAATGTTTGCTGAGTCACAGCAATGGCCAGCTCCTGTGTTTGGCCCTTGGGACACATGAGTGAATAAGAGAAATCTTGACCTCCTAGAAGGGGACATGGACATTAAACACATATTAAGTTGGATAAAGGAGAGGTACTGTTCGTCCAAGAGAGGATGAAGCCAACCTGCTCCTTGGAGGCAAAGATTCTCAAGCTTTGTCTAACATACTTTGTGCATGTTGCAAGGAGGGACCAAGTCGTCGGAGAGGGACATTATGCTTGGAAGGGTGGAGGGATGGAGAAAGAGAAGGAGACCATTGATGAGATGGATTGATACAGTGACTGGGGTAATGAGGGTAGACGTGTCAGAGATGGTAAAGTTGGCACAGGATAGAGCAGGTTTCAGGGCAGTTGTACGTAGGGTCTCTATGAGTCACAAACGACTTGACACATAACAATAACACAACAACCACCAAGTGCTGGGAGAATGTAGATGTACTTAGCTAGAGAAGGCAGTATTGTAAGGAGAAGGAAGAGCTGGGTGGGAGAGGAAGGGGCTGAGCCCTGACTGTGTGAGGCTGGACCCAGGAACCCAGGGCAGCACAGCATCAGGGAGGCCTGGACAAGCTTCTCAGTGGGGCTTTGCCTGGGACTGACGGGACACACTCAGGTGTTCTGTAAGAAGGCAGGAGATTGCCTCAGCCCAGCCTCAATCATGTCCCCCCCAAAATACCCACAAACCACCCTCTCTGCTGCTACATTTTACAACAGCTTTCTATAGACAGTGACAACTCAGGCAAAACAGGGAGAGCAGTGGGCAGAGGGAAGACAGGCTGGAAAGCAGTATCTCAGATTGAACATCAATTCCACTCTGTTATTAGTCATATCTGCCTGGGCAATATATTCAAAACTATTCTGAGGCCACATCGGGGCTGAGCAAGTGAAATCAGTTGGTGATGCCCGGACAGAGCACTGTGCCTCACATATGCTGAACCCCATACAGGGATAACAAAGATGGGTTCCGTCCCGTGCTCATTTGATCCAGTCTGTGCAAAGTACACCAGCAAGTTACTCCAGACAGAGTCCTACATGGCTGCGACAAAGGCTAAATAATAAGAGAGATGTGACTCTGCCTAGAAATAATAGAAAGATGGCAACAGAAAGGTGGAATGAGAACCAGAGGACATGTCTATGAAACGCAGTGTGGAGGAGAGAAAGTATTTATCGCAGAGGGCAAAGATATGCAAATACAGGAGGAGGAAGGTCCTGGGCCCACAAATGGATGTGGGGGTATGTGTGTGTGTTTCTTTTTCTTTTTTTTCTTTCTTTTTTTTTTTTGTTTAGTCTGATCATCTGTGTGGGGGGTTCATTATTAATTTTAATGAAAATTTACAGAGATTTTGGATTTCCATTTATTCAATGTTGCACTTTTCTCCCTGCCCACCTCTCCCCTACAGCTCCTGCTTCTCTTTGAAAAGTAAAGGAAAAATTCTTTCATTGTTATACAATTCCTCCCCTCAAGTCCACTCCAGTATGTAGCCTTCATTCTGGACTCCTGTCATGACAATAATACCGCATCATATATTACGAGGGAGTTTTCTATACGGCATGGTTTCTTTACCTTGCCACAAATGATATGGATAAGTCCTTGTGGTAGGAGGAATGCCCTCTGCTTTCTAGTACACTTAACAAGTACTCCCTTTAAAAGATGGTAGCAACCTCTCCTTATACACAGTTGTAAGAGTTGTAAGTATATTGAGGCATCTTCAAATGTCCCTTGATGGAGGACAAAATCAGCCCTGGTTGAGAACCACTGTTCTACAGAAAAGCCAAGAAGTTATCAGAGATGATAAGGATGACACAGGACTGGGCAAGGCTCAGGTCAGTTCTCCAGAGGATCACTCTGTGTTGAAGTTGACGTGACAGCACCTAACAACAACAACAACAACAACAACAACAACTTCTAAGTTGAAAATAGAGTCTGCCCACTTCTTGGCTACTGAGATTTGGCCAACTGGTACCTAGCAAGATAACTGATGGCACCAAGTAGACAAGACCTTCAGCTACTACTCCTTCCTGATTATCACAGTCATTCCTTCAGTTATTCAACAGACACTTTTAAAGTATCTTCCATGTGCAATTGATGCTGGCTTTTGATGATATATATAACATCTCATCTAACCTCCCAAGTCACCCTCAAGGCAGCAGGGGCTCACAAAATTAAGGTGATTTCCCAAGCTCACAAGGAGAGGCACAGGGGTGGCAATCCACCCAAATCTGTCTGATTCTACAACCCATGAATCTACTCAGCCCTTGGGAATCAACTCAGCAAAGCCCCTCAGCAAATACTTCAGGCAGACAACAGAGAGACAAACCTTCTCAAGTGGGGAGCCTTTTTTTCACTGGGGGCCCCTCTCCTGTTGAAAAGTATTGTGAAGAGAGAATGGGACTGAGAAAGAAAAGACCTGGGTTCAAGTCTCAGCCTTTTCAGTTAGTAACCAGGACAGATCACTAAACCAGTAGCCTTTAATACGGCTGCATGCGAGACATGCTAGGAGAGCTGTTAGAAATGTTTCTTACAGGCAAGGATGGTGCAACTTCATCTCATAGATTTGTGGCATGTTGCTGGGAGAGGCTATTCCTCGGAAAGGGACACAATGCTTGGAAAGGTGGAGGGTGAGTGAAAGAGAGGAAGACCTTCATTCAACCAGATGGGTTGATACAGTGACTGCAGCAATGGGCTCATGTGTGTCAGAAATGATGAGGATGGCACAGATAGGACAAGGTTCAGATCTGTTGTTCACAGGGTCTTTATGAGTCATACTTGGCTCAATGGCACCTAACAACACGCCCCATCCTCAAATCGAGGGAACAAAAAGCTCTAGGGTGGGGCTCAAGTACCCCAACTTACTCTAGTGTGAAGATGGGGTTGGAACAACTATTCTAATCTATGCACTCTTGAGGGTGGAGTCCCAGAGGGCCTCACTTTCTGCTTAATGCCAGTGTTGACTGACACAGGGAATAGTACATTTGCTCAATTACTTAAAAAAGGAATCTAAGAATAAGATCTATTTGGGCCTCGGTTTTCTCAGCTGTAAAATGGGCATGATATTGGAGTTATTATGAGGAAAAATGTGCTGAAGGATAGCTATACACTACGGGCTCTAAAGTGCCATCAACACTGTTGTTTTGTGATGTGTCATCACGTAAGAACCGACTCATAGCTGATCCGCCAGTGGGTTGTCAGAGGCAGTACTCGCACAGGAGGAGATTGCCCATTCTTCTCCCCTGGAATAAGCTGATGTATTTGAAACACACGCCTTGGGGATTGCAGTACAGATTCTTACCACTAGGCCACCAGAGCTCCCAAACTCAATTCTTCCTTGTAGCTTTTTCATCTTCTAACATATGTTATTTTCTTCACTATCTGTCTCTTCCATAAGAATGGAAGCTTGTGGAGGCAGTTTTCTGCTTCAGGCTATTGTTTCAGCTCAGTGCCTTGCCTGGTGACCAGACTCTCATTTGAATGAATGGATGAATGAATAAATGGGACTTTGTAAGTGGGTAGGCTCCATTCATCACCTCAGAGAGGGACCAAAGTTCAACACAGCGGTAAGCAAAGAAGTTGACCTCACTTCTGGCCCGTCCGCACCCTTCCTTCCTCAAGGATCCACCATAAAAGTCAACACAGATGAGCTATGCAGGAAGACCTGTGGGAAGTGGCTGCAGTCCCCAGACAAAGATGTCCCACTCAGCACACCATCCTTCCAGATCCCCTTCCAGATCCCAGTTAGCAGACAGAGGTTCTGCTCTGGGACCTGAACTTCCCTATATTATCTCCATAACTTCTGCGATTAGGGGCCACTGGCTTGATGCCAACCAAGCCCATGTTTGTCTGGGTCACAGCCACTGAACTCAGTGCAAAAGGCTTGGCCAAATACTTTTTCCAAATGCCTAGAGCCTCTTTCTTCACTTAAGAAAAACGTCCCCTTCTTAGGTGAGCTCGTTCCTCTGTGCTGAGGGCCTGGGCCTTTGTAGGTATCTGCTGAGAGTGGGAAATCCTGGGACCCTGACCAGCAGCTAGTCCAAATCTTCTTTCCCCTCTCCTGTCACCCATGCTAGGCTCCCACCCCCATGCGCAGTGAGACCACCACTGGTTGTTTTATGAGCCAGAGCTGGAAGGAGTGTTTTCCACTCACACCTCATCCATCAGAAAGTGCTGGAGCCCAGAGGGGAAGTGAGTGAGGAAAAAGTCCTTCTGTGTTCTGTGAGCCAGCAAAGGCCCCACATCTCCTGCTCACAGACAGCCGTGGACTCTTGTCTGACTGTCCAAGGAGGTAAAGATGAGATGGGACAAAGTGGCCCTTCAAGTTCCTCTGTACTACAAGGACCATTGGAATCGGGGCAGGACAGAGCTCAGAGCTGTCACAGCTGTCTAGATGAGAACCAGATGTCCTGAAGAAGGTCAGCTGTGGCTACAGCTGGGAGCCAGGGCCGAAGCTTGGGACATGGCCCTAAGCCAATGGACCTTCTAAAAAACCCTCAGCAATTTGGGATTTTCCTGAAAAAAATGATTGATCCTTGGCCTGTTCTGCCCTTATCTTGTTTCCTGGGCACCTACTATATAATAGGCCCTGTGCTCAGCTCAGCAGGGAGAGCAACAGGCCAGATCTGCACATTCTGGTGGACAAGGCTGTGAAGAACTAAGCTAAGATAGGCTAAGTGTTCCTGAGTAGAGAGAAGGCTCCAGGCCCAAAGGTTCCAGGAGGGCTTCCTGGAGTAGGTGCAACTAGAGCTGAGTTTTGCTGGATGACAATGCTGGATTCCCTTTTAGGAATCCAGAATACTGTAAGCTGGAGTTCTATCAGCTGGGAAAATGGCAGACTTTTCCCTCAAAGGTACTTAGAGGGGGAACTCCCCTAGCATGGCTAAGCAGGGTACTTACTGGACGACTGGGGATGGGGAGGCATAAAAACAATTGTGAATGCATGGGAAACTCACTGCCTCTAAGGAGCATTCTCCCCTTGCACCTATCACTGGAATTATGGTGACTGGTGGCCAGGCACTCACTTCTGGAATATCAGGGAGGGACGAAGTCATTGACTTGATTAAGATCCCTCAACTAGGGAATGGTAGATTTGAGGTAAGAAGCTGGTCTGACCGAGCCTAGAGTCCGTTCTATGATCCAGTTCTTGTTGCTGGGTCATAAGACACCCAGGCAATGGGCAAGGGGAGATTACAGCTCCATTTCCCACTGGGTGAGGCTGCCTCAGAGGGTCATTCATGCAGTGGGAGGAAGGGCCATCCTGGCAGGGCCCTGCTCTCCAGGACAGTGCTCCCCTACCCACCACACACTCTTGAGGGGGGCTTCACAGAGTAACTGGGCCCTGAGAGGAGTAAATCAAACCAGTGCCAAGATCTCATTAACCTTGGAAGGGGACCTGATCCATGTTCAGGTGGTTCCTGCCCTCAAGCCAGGAACGTTGGGCATTGGAAGGCGAGCAGGACCCCCTGGAAGCCTCCTCACATCCTGCCAACATTTCCTGTGCGTGAGAGAGCTGGGTGGAGCTGGGCTGAGGAGAGCCGGGCAGGCGGGTGCACAGCTCTCTAGCCTGAAGGCCTGCCTCACCAGCACCATACTTATCAAGGCAAAGCATCAAATGCAAGGGTGTACCTTTCGTCCAAGAGGTCCTGGAGTTCCAGGGAGCCCAGGCAAGCCCATGCTGCCCTGCAAAACACAGATAATGGGTGAGAGGAGGGGAAACAGGAGCAAAAACACTTGCTAAATGGCAATGGGGCCTCTGAAGAGCTAGTTGTTTCCAAGCTGAGTTCAAAGAGGCCTGGAGGAGTCTTGGGGGCTGGCTAGCGAGATGAGAGAAGGTGAGTGGGTGGGCACCTGGCTGCTCCCTGCTCCACTCAGGAACTCTACCTGATCTAGTCCACACATGGGCTTCTCCGTAGGCTACCAACCGATGAATGGGTTCCATTGCTAAAACTGTGTTTGAAAACCCATGACCCCAAGGCCTTATACTCTCATCTATCCTCTTCTGATCAGTTCTCTCTCTGCATTCCTCAGACAACTTTTCTTCTGTCCACGCCCTTTCCCTTGCCAGGGCACAGCAGACCCTTAGCAGGGGACATCTCTGCCACCACCTCCAAGTGCTCAGAGTGGACAGGAGGAAACTCAGGCCCCTGGACTTCATAACGACCTGAGCACAAATCCCAGCTCTATCAGCTATATGACCTCAGATAAGCCATCCCTCTTTAAGGCTTCAGTTTCTTCATCTGCAAGCTAGGTCCATCAACCCCAGCTAATAGGGTTATTATGGGATTACTGTCTTTTTTGCATATAATGTGCCCATCCGTAGACACGGATATGAACACAGCACACATAGGAAAGGAATCCATGAAGGGGTTGTGTGGTTTCCAAAAACACATAGTGTATGCATGTTATTTGCAGAAAATATATGAGTCAATCCTGAGAACCTTGGGAGGTCTGAACTAACCAACAAGTAGGTGAAGGAACACGTGTCCTGGGTTTGGAATAGTCAGTGGGACCAACTACTTCTCTCTGCATAAGCACAGACAGGGCTGAGAAGAAGCATTATGAGGCACTGGGTAACCTCACCAGGACAGCTGGGCTCCCCTTTCTGCCTGTCCAAGACACCCAGCAGGGCCCAGGCTCAGCGTTGGAGTGGATTCTGCAGGGCAGAAGATGTCTTTTGGATGGCATGTTTCCTCTTCTGGCCTCATAGCTCTTTGGTCAAGGAGGGAAGAGCTCTTCTCATCCATAGACTCTTGTTCTCAGGTCCCTTCCTTCTTGACTAGCAATCCACAAACCTGTATGCTCACGTTAACAACCTCAGGGAGACTTTGCTGGAAGTTTCCTGGGAATATGCTTCCAGCAGCTTCTTGAGTCCCCAGGTCACCTCATAGACTCTGAAGGGTACCATGCAAAAGGATATTCACCTAGGCAATTATTGGCTGTACACCACAAGAAGGCAAGTCATGGGTTTGAGGCTGGGAAAAGATAAAGGACTTCAAGGATGTGACCAAACTATCCCTTTCTTTTAAACATTCTACCTGCCTGTCCTTGTGATGCACAGGTCCCAGCCCACTGGCTCCCCCCAGCGTGTGGGGTTTCCCTAATGTCTATCCTCCTCTTTCTAGAGCCTGGAGGTCCCCAGAAACCTACCTTTGCCCCGTCATGGGCCTTTCCTGGTGATAACCCTGGGTCTCCTTTTTGTCCCTGAAACAAAAACAATTCCACTTTAGCTGCGGAGTCATGTCTAGATGGCTCATTTCTCCATAGACTCAGCTTCTAGTTCTGTCCCCACAACATAAACATTCTTCCCATCCGTCCTCCCACCACACACCTCGGGAGGTGTCTTCTCTGAGTCCATTATGCCCCAACTAGAACACCTTCCATAGCTCCCACTGACTCCCTGATGGCGAGTGTCTCGAGTCTTCCACAATCTGGCCTCAGTCATTCTGTCTGGACTTTACAAGTCTTCGCCCAGCTAGGCCCACAGACAAGGGTCTTTTGCTGCAGTCATCAGACCATAGGCCACTGCTCAGTCAGAACCTTACCTTCCTGCTCCAGGCCCTTGTTTAGACAGTCTCCCCGTCACAGAGAAAACCACTCCCCAACATCATTAACCAAACGCTAAACATGCCAGGGAACGCTGGTGGCCTAGTGGTAAAGAGCTGTGCTACAATCCCAAAGGCATGCAGTTCAAAGCCACCAGTGTCTCCATGGGAAAAGATGGGCAGTCTCCTCCTGGGTGAGAGTTAGCTAAGGGTCAGTTCTGACTTGATGGTACATTCTTCAAGATGCAGTATGAATGCACCCTCCCAACCCACCGATAGATCACAGGGACAATGACACATGTAAGGAGAGGAGCTGCTGCAGGAAGCAGTGTTAGGATGTGAGCTTGCGAGGATTTAGGTGTTGTTAGCACTGCCCCTCACTTGCTCCTCTTGTGTTCTCGAAGAATTTCTGGGAGAGGACTTGCTAACTTTAGCCCATGCAAACTCTGCCCAATTCCAAGAGGTACACCTGCTTCTTTACAGCTCTTCAGTGCATGGCTGCTCCCCTTATGGTCTTCAGTTATCTGAGAATCAACACATAGACAGCTACCTCTCTGAATAGATCTCTATGGTCCCCAATATCATTCACCTCACCAGCTCTTCAGCTTGATGAGATGGGTGCCACCAATGAAACTGTGCCCCCAAAAAGAAACTCTAAAGTCCTTCCTGATCCATGGTACCTGGGGGTGTGACCTTGTTTGGAAATAGGGTCTTTGGCTTTTTGTTTTCTTTTGGTTTTTTGTTTTTAAATAAAAATTTATTTTATATTATTGTGATTTTAGGAAATAGGGTCTTTGAAGATTCAACATGCAGTGTTGGGTGAGTTTTAATCACCTCTCAGTGATTTTCTTACAAAAGAGAATAAACAGAGGGAATCCATGTATGACAGTTATGCTATAGCTGCCAGCGAAGGCATTCCCAGGGACACAGAACCCAGGAGCCAAGCAAAGTTTCTCCCTTGAGCTTTTAAGAGAAAATGGCCTTGCTAGTACTAAACTCGGACTTCTAGCCTCCAGAGCTGTGGGTCAGGGCATTTGTGTTCTTATAAGTCAGCATTTGTGATACTTTGTGATAATAGCTTTAGAATGGCAAGGAAATGATTATTAGGATCCCATTTTACTTTCAGGGAAACTGAGGCCAGGTGGAACTGTGGAAGGCCCCAAAATGAGGCACTAGCAGAACTGAAACCAGTACCCTGAGTCTGTGACTCCCAGGCTGGGGCTTTATGATGTCCTGGGCCTTGATGTTAGTCCTGACAGGAAACTGGACAAAGGCAACAAGAAGTGTGTTCTCAGCCAAATTCAAGCACCCTGTCCCATGGGAGTATCCCCACTTCAAGGGTCCTGGCTTCTAACAGCAGAGGGCTCAGGAAAAGGGATCAGAGCATTCATCAGATATGTCCCTCAGGGACTAAGTGCTCCTTGCTGTGCTCAAATTCGGTAAATTTTTCTGGTAATAGTCCCGTGGAAAGTTGGGCCACCATGATGTCATCTTCCATAACGTCTTGATTCTTTGATTCTCCTCAGCCTTCCCTCCCATCCTTGCCTCAGAAGTCCTGGGATGTAGCCTTTCGCTGCCATACATAGACTCATGGTTACACACACACACACACACACACACACACACACACACACAGCTGTCTTCACAGATCTCTTGACAAAGAACTAGCAGATTTGACAGTAGCTGTGACACAGGGGATGGGTGAGCTGGCTAAATTTTAATACCCATTTGGTTCTTTTCTTCACCAAACTCAGACCGGCCAAATTCTAACTCAACCCCCATAAGAAATGACCACGTTCCTACCCGGAAAAAGGGGATGGGAGCAGCCTTGCCTTGCACTGCTCACCTACAAAGCAGGAGACACCGTGTTGCTCTGTACACTGTTCTTTGCAGAAACCTCTTTAGTCCTTGCAACACCAGCCTGTTATCACTAAGGGTGAAATCTCAGATTTGAGACGTTACCAGTGCATGGTGACCAGTAGGTAAGAGGCTAAGGCATCTTGGGCTCCCAGCCTATGACTTCAAAGCCCTTGCTTACAAAACAGAAACCCAGACTGCTTCACCCACTCTCCCCAGCCTAGCCCAGCAGATTTCCAGTCGTCTTCTCCAGCTCCCTTGCAAGACCCCCAGAGCTCCAATTCTCTGTCCACCTGAGCTTCTGCATATAAGTATTTAGTGAACAGGTTCCCCTGTTCCTGACCATAAGTGCTGTGGTCACTTCTGCAGGACCCAGCCCTGAAATCTACTACCTTACACTTCAGCTGCCCTTCACTCTCCCACCTCAGCATTCATAATCCCAATGCAATGCCATTTATGTCCATGATGTAAGGCCAGGCCAGGCCCAGGGCTACCGAGAATTCCAATGACCAAAAAAGGACAGCAGCTTCTCCCGTCCTGCCCTTGCCCCCCTCCCCTTTCTGCAGCCTATAGTGCATTTGGACTTAGAACTTCCTGGAATAAATCTCTATGTATCCTTTTCTGTCATTATATAAAAGGGGAAACTGAGACTCAGAGGTACTAAGACTTGTTCCTTTGTCCAGGGTCTTTAACCAAGTTACCTGGGCACTTAGGTGATTGATGGATTTTATTTTTCTCTTCACTGTCAATGCAGCACCTAGTATGTGATCCTTGACTGAGCACAACATCAACAAATAGAGACATTTATTTAACATCTGCTATAAGCCAAGTCTCGCAGTGAATAGAGGGAATACCAAGACACTGAGAAAGGAACCGCTCATGCCTGGGGGAACTCCTGATAGAAATAAAATAAACTGGTAATGATAATACACACTAACATTTATTGAGTGCTTTCCTAAGTCTCTGACATATATTGACTCATTTAATCTTCACACTAAATCTATAAGGTAATAACCATCATTGAACTCCATTGTGCAGAAAAGAAATCTAAGGCAAGGAAAAAATGATTTCTAATTTGGCAGCCCAGTCCAGAGCCCAAGATCTTTACATTCAGGGCACTGCAGAGGAAAACCTACAATCTAGAGGTACGCGGAAGGAGGGTACAGGATACATTATCTAGCCTGCAGGCAAATCCCTACAGAGGGATACAGCTGAGCTGAGGCTGGAAGACAGGGGAGGAGTTGAATAAAGGGGCTGCTTAGGGATCTTTCTAGCAACCTGGTATGGGGGAAGGTAGGACTTTGGGGATAAGGAAAACTTTCCACTCCAAAATTTATCTTTCCAGTCATATTCCTGCAAAATCCCTCAAGAAGAGATCTAAGGAATACATAAAGTCTAATTAATCACTTACACTTTAGTGAGGATGAGAATCTGGTCACCACATCCAGTTCCTCAGCCAAGGAGCCTGTATGCCCTTGGGAAAGCCCCTTTCCTCTCTCTGAGCGGAGAACACTGAACTCTCCCCAGATCAATTAACAGAGTTGAGTGGGACTACAAGAAGAGGGAAAGGTATTTTTCAATCTGAAAGTAAACAATATAGCAGGAAAGGCTCTATGTTGAGCTCCTTTTCTACTGGTAGTTTAGGAGTTGAGAAAGATGAAGAGGGCTCTCAAAGCCTAGAGAAGACTAAAGAGGAAAGAATAACTCAAAAAGGATTGAGAAATTCTGGGCTGGTAGACATTTGGGTAAATAATCTCTGATCCCCAGTACTCAGTGCAGAACTTGAACTGTAACTCCGTAATGCATCGGGCCTTTAGACGCAACTCTTCTAGGGCTGGGATTGAGCCAGATCTGGTCCTGGTCTTGGATATTCTTTTAAAGTTTATTGTCACTACCACTCTCACTACTGTCACTATCACTGCTACTATTTCATGTGGTTAGATGTTCTGGACAATGCAATAAGGCAGGAAAAGTGATTAAGAACTATTAATCTTTGAGGAAAATGAGACAAAAGCATATCCTTCTTTGCAAAAAGTGACTATCTATCTGGAAAATTCAGGAGAACTGACTGGAAAACTATTAGAATTAATAGAATAACTAATACAGTGACTGAGGCAATGAGGGTTGTTGTGTTGGAGTCAGTGAGACTGGATCAGGACAGGGAAGGGTTCAGAGCTACTGTACTAATACATCACTATACATCGCAGGCAACTCAATGGCACATAATGACAATAATATACTATAACAGGTTTGGAAGCAGGAGTGGTATCCACTTCCTAAATTACATGCCTCCAGAAACTCTATGAACTATGATAAACATCGATAGTTGTAGAGGGGCTTCAGGCCTTTTGTTCATAGGGTTGCTATGAGTAGTGCTGCACTCGAAGGGAATAAACAATAACAACAACAACAAGGGAAATGTTATGAAGATACACAGAATTCAATAATATCCTCAATAACTGAAAGCTAGTTAGAAAATAAAATTTCTATGGAAATATTGGAAAATATTCTATTCTATATAATTTCTATCAGAAAATACTCCATTCACAAGAGCAAGGGGGGAGAAATGGAAAATTTCAAAATAAAAGCTTTAAAAATATGCAGGGCGTATGCAATAAAAACTATAAAAGTTTACTAAGAGATATTTTAAACACAACCAAATGGGTTGTTTGCATATGAGAATAGGCCATGTTTAAAGACAAGAAAGCTTAATATTTAAAAGATGTAAACTCTACATAAATTAATGTACACATTTAATACATTCCCAATAAAAATTCCAGCAAAAATGTTTAAAGGAAATTAAGATGAGTCTAAAGTTCATCTGGAAAAATAAATAGCCAGAAATATTTTAAAAGAAGAATAACAAGGAGAAACACATAGTGCCAAGATAGTAAATGTCATGTCAAATAATGTTACTAGCATAAAAATACACAAACAGAGCAACAAAATAGAAAGGCCTGAAATAGACCCTGGCCCAACATAATAACCCTTAGAGGAAAGTTTACTTAATAAATGTTTGATTATTGAGGAGAAGTAGTCTTACCTCACACCTCCCCATTAAGTTTAATTCCAGAAGAATTAAATACACAAATGATATAAATAAATAGCTATTTGTTCCTAAGATGTGAAAGAAATTTCTAACTATAAAAGCTGAGTACAAGAGATTTTATCTAGCAAACCAGTTCTCAAACTGACACCTAATAAATGCTAGTCATTCTTGGGAGTCAGGAAAAAATGGTGGATACTCTGAAAACCTGCATGTATACTCCTAATAATCAAACCACAAACTGGGACATATTCTTAAGACAAGTAAAATTTTAATAATCTTAAGATATAAATATGAATAATTCTTATAAATCAATGGAAAAGACAACATCTCCACCCTAAAAACTAACAAATTCACAGAAGAACAATTACTGCAAGGTAAAGAATAAATGGAAATTTACTTCCTCATAAATGGTCAATGAAGTGAAAGGAAAGCAATAATGAATGGCTGTGCTTTTTGGTTTTAAATACACAGGATTGGCAGGTAATATTTGTCCATTCAAATTAGCATATGCTGTAAATATAGCATATATCGTATATAGCACAGTTCTACATATAGCAGAGCCAAGCAGCAGCAAAGTTATTCAAATATCTTCATTATAACCAAATACACTGAGGACATGAGCTGCTGGTCCAAGGCCCTCAAGACCATTGTCTGGGGAACATCAAGGTCAATGGGTCAAAAGCAGGAAAGAAAGTCCTTCCATACAAGCATTCTTGGAGAGACCAAAAAATTGACCAGTAGTCAAGCTGAAGTTCATCATCATAACACCAGTGGAACCCATATGTGTCCGGAGAGCCACCTCTGGACACACAGTCCTATTCATTTTCAAGTGCTTAAGTTTTCCTTCAAAATAATAAATCTACGCCTTCCATCTTGACAGAGCTAGGGAGCTCTGGTGGCCTAGTAGTTAGAAGCTGTGCTGCAATTCCAAAGGTGTGCTGTTCGAATCCACAAGCCGCTCTGCATGAAAAGGACAGGCAATCTCCTTCCATTCTATTAACTGCCTCTGAAAACTCACTGGAGGGTCAGTTATGGGTCTATTCTGACTCAATGGTACACAATAAGAAGCCTTTGAGCTTGATGCTTCCTCAGTTTTTCAGTCTAAGAACATTTATATTGAAAAACTCTCCCTCCTGGATTTGAGTCCAAACAGTTGGCATAGAATAGTTCAAAATATCATATTCTACAGCCAACTTTGGCAAGTAATGACTGGGTTCTCAGAAGTTTGCAACTAAGATACTTTGCTGGCCTAGTGGTAAGGAGCTGTGCTACAAATCCGAAAGCACACCATTCATATCCACCAGCTGCTCAGAAAGACAGGCAGTCTCCCTCATGCAATTTACTGCCTCTGAAAATTGGAGGGTCAGCTGTTTGTGGGTTCCAACTAGATGATACATAACAATGACTGGTCTCTCCCTGTTCTGAACAAAAAGAGAGAAGAAAAGCAAAAGTGCATAGCAACAATTAATCCTAATGACCCACACAAACTTCAATCTCCATGATCCTGAAACCAGAAGAACTAGATGGTGCCCCTCTACCACAGCTGAGCATTCTAAAAGGGATTGCACTAGAAGGTGCTAGACAGCATAGGTAAAAATGTGGGATGAAACTGGAAAACAAAAATGGTCAGGTTTCCAGGCCACCAGAGCTCCCTGGTCGGATAGAGACCTGTGGAATCCTCAACTCTGGCCCAGTCACTATTCAAACCTGAAACAAACCTCCCCCTGGCTCAGCTTTCAATCAAACAATGGATAGGCCTTTAGAGTGAACAATAATATCAGGGAAGCAACCTTTAAACTCTTTAAAATAATCAAGTACAAAAGATCAAAAGGGCAGCACTTCTCAGCCATAAATTCAGAAGGCAAAAAGCAGGTTGGCTAGACATAAGAATCACAGAGATTATGTGGAAAGAATGCAGTTACCTCGTGGGCTTTATAATTCATATCATAAAAAAACGCATAGATGGAGAAAAAAATCAAAGCTGTCAACAATTTTATTTTACTTGGATCTACAATCAACACTCTTGGTACTAGAAGTCAAAAAATCAAAAGATGTATCACATTGGGAAAATCTGTTGTCAGGGACCTTTCCAGAATACTAGAGTAATGATGTCAGTTGGAAGACTGAGGGTGCACCTGATCCAAGTCATGATCTTCTCAACTGCTTGCTATGTATCTGAAAGCTGGACAGTGACTAAGGACGACAGAAGAACTGATGAATTTGAGTCGTGGTGCTGGAGAAGAGTACTGAACATCCTGTGGACTGCCAAGAGAGTAAGTCTAACATGGAGAAAGTGAAACCAGGGTGCTCCTTGGCTGCACGAATGAAATTCCATCTCGTATACTTTGGCTACGTGTTAGATGGGGCCAGTCCTTGGAGAACAAAATCGTGCTTTAAAGGTGAAGGATCCACGTAAGAGAGGAAGCCCCACAACAAGCTGGACTGATACAACGACTCCAACAATGGGCTCCAGTGTGTCAGAGATGGTGAGGGTGGCACAAGACAGGGCCAAGTTCAGATCTTCTGTTCATAGGGCCACTATGAGTCACAGCTGGCTTGACGACACTTAATAAGCATATGAATGATTGAACGGAAAATCAACTTGCTTTGTAAACTTTGGAGGATGGAGGAAGGTAAGTTGGGGGCCTGAGGCCTGAAAACTCCCCAAAGAGTTGTCTCTACATCAGCTCCTACCCCAACTGCCAACCTTGGCACACCCTCTTCCTCCATCAGCTCTGCCAGCAGCCACTTGAATTACCAAGCCTACCACCCACAGGCACTCTCCTGTCCACTCTGTCTTCCAAGACATAGAAATCTCAGCTAATCATTCACTGAAGCGGGTCAGACCAGAGACGGGACCAGACAGCTGTCAAGATGAGAGTGAGAACAGACATTTGGGACCCACACACTAACAGAGTACCTCAGTCATCTTCATACAACTGAGTCAACTATTCTTATGATCCTATTTCCCAGATGAGGAAACTGAGGCACAAGAAGTTCTAAGAATTTGCCCATGGTCACAGGAAGTAGGAGGTGAACAGGAGGCTTTTAAGTGAGGTCATTTGGTTCCGGAGTCTGTGGAACCATCGACCTTTCCCTCCGCGATGACTATGTGTCCACTCATCAACCCAATAACTCAACTCTGAGCCTCTCAGTTCAGTCAATATTGTGCTTACAGGTCCCTGCTTCTCTGCTTCATTCTCAAAGCTATGGACTCTACGGAAGGTGACACGTCTTCATCGTGATAGAGCTGATTAGAATCCACAAGCTGGAATATGAGAAAAGAACTGGGCTCTGGAGAGGCAGATGAGCTGCAGTTTGGTTCTGGCCAGGACCAGTCGTTGAACCCGACAAGCTTTTTCTGACGCTTGCCATTGAGTTAGAATCAACTCACAGCTGATTCTTCAGCAGGTTTCTGGAGGCTGTAAATCTCACAGGAAGAGGCTGTCTATAGTTTTTCTACAGAGCGACTGGTAGATTCGAACCACCTGAGAGGTGCAATCTTTGGGTTAGCAGCACAACTCCCTATGGTCTAGGCCACCAGAGCTCAAAATATAGTTATGTTGGTGCGAGGGAACCGTCTGGGCAAGCCACCTGGGCCCTTAAAGCCACTCCTTTTTGACTTGATGTGTTGTCATCACACTTTCTCCCTCTCAGTTGCCCTCAACCCACTACCCAACGGGCCATCGGTCCTAAGGGCTCTGTGACTGTGCTGAATGAATGATGGCCAAGGCGGCACAGCACCTCAGCCACATAGCACAGACCCTGTTTGTGTGGCTCATTGCTTTAGTAGCAGCACACAGTAGACTCTCAGTACATGTCTGCTGACAAAGCAGAGTGGATGGCCCCAAGAGATGGTTCTGGAAGCAGAAGCCATGCTGAAAGAGGACAAGTCAGCCCAGGACTTGGGGACGACCAGTCCTACAATCCCACTAGCTCAACTCGGGCCCAGAGGGATTCCGTGAATGGTGAAGTCTTTCTCCCCAGCCACATGCATCAGTGCAGATACACAACATTCTCATCCGGTCTCAGCAAAGTCATCAGTTCCACCCAGGAAGCCCTACTTTAGGCCCTCCTGGCTATGTCACAGATCAGGTCTCAAACACAAGCAGATCTGGCCCTCCCAGCCTACTGTCCTTCCTGGGGGCCACTTCTCCTCAACCCCAGGCTCAAGGCCAAGTGTCTAAGCAAAGAGCATGATTTTCCCCATGGCATGTTATTCAAGTCCCAGTGGGAGAGGCCGCATCCATTCCAGTGTATTTTGAGGACTTCACACCCTTAACTTTTTTTTTTTAAGTTTATTCTTGTGTGTGTGTGTGTGTGTGTGTGTGTGTGTGTGTACCATCAAACCGGATCAGACTGGTACAGGAGGAGATTGCCCGTCCTTCTCCAGCAGAGCATCTGGTGGATTTGAACCACGTACTTCTGGGATTCAGTGCAGCTTCTTGCCACTAGGCCACCAGAGCGCACACCCTTAACTTTCATACACAGAAGTAGGCTGGGGTCCTGTCCACAGAGCCCTGAGTCCACAGGACCCTGCCCCATATGGTAACAGAAGGACTCACCTGCTGCACCCAGTCACAAGTTGCCACCCCTCAAGCTCCTTTACAAAATGAAGGGAGAAGTCGCTGGCAGGGCCTTCTCCTGCCTCAGCACATCTGCTGGCAGGCTGAGGTGGCTGCCAGCCAGGCTGGGGCTGCGGGCTTGGGGCTGAGGCCCTGCAGGGCTCGGTGGGTAAGCAGGGCCAGTGTGAGCCAGGGAAGTTGCTCAGGGAGCATCTGCTGCCAGAGTCAGAGGTCAGTCTGACAGGGAGCGCCCGGGTCCACCTCAGGACAGGCCAGCAGACAGTTCAAAACTGCTGTTCATCCCTGTCCTATGAGCTGGGTGACTTGAGCTCTCAACAAAGCATAAGTCTCCAGAGGAGCTTCCCTCTCTCTGCCTGATCCATGGGGACATTTACTAGAGAGTGTCTCAATCTGCCTCGATTTCCCTACCCAGAAACAGGCAAGATAGCTCCACCCATCTCTTCAGGTCTTTAAGGGACTGAATGATAAATAAAGTGCAGGTACAAGTGTCTGGCACTCATCTAGGCTCACTATACAGAGGTTATTAATGCCAATGTTTACACCGTTAAAAGTCAGAATATCTCTAGGCACTGCCAAGCCCCGACCACCTAAAACCTCCCTTTGTCTTCCAAGGGGAAGGGCCATCATATACTGAGAAGCCCTCAGGGGCTGAGGCTGATGTTCCTGCAGCTCTGCCTAAGGGCAGTGTGCTAACTGGATCCCAGAGGTCACTGGCCTTCCTCCTCCCCAGGAGTTCGTCTGCCCTTCCCGGCCTGCCCTGCGCTCCTCTGGCACAGTCTGTAGTCTCAGTCCCTGACTGTGCACGGCCTTCTCTCTGCTAGTCATTCTTTGAGACCTCTCTGTGACCTAAACGTTGCTGTTCCAGCTCTCCTCTTGGGCCTCTGAGCTTCTCACTCCATGCACCCTCCCTGGATGGCCATGTTCACACCTTGTCCTCTACCTAAGCTCCAGGAACTCCACGATGAGCTTGGGGGCTGGATTTCCCCTCAGTGGTCAGAACACCCACCTACTGAGGGCTCATGATCTCACCTATAAGTCAACTGGAGTATTCTTAGGGAGGGAGCACAGAGGCTCTCACCATCTCTAACCTGGCCACGCTCAAGTCTCTACCTTTCAGAATGTCCACAAATGGCCCCCTGCTGCATGGTCTACAGATTCAAAAGGCCCCCTGCTGCATGTGAGCCAGGGAAGCTCCCAAATGCAACTTCACCTGGTCTCTCCGGGGCCCCTACTCCGTCACCTGGGTTAATGTCACACCTGGGTTAATGTCACACCTGGGTTAATGTCACACCTGGGTTAATGTCAGGGAATCATTGCCCCTCACCTGAAACTCTCACCCATCATAGCATCTTCTCTACTCCACCTCCATACAGTGACTGCACCCACTTCTTTCCCACCACAACCTCTCAGCTCACCCACATTACTCTCATCTTTTGTTTGCATCATCCCTGTCTTGGCCCTGTTCCCTACACCAGTCCATCCATCACATGGCATCTGGGATCTTTCTAAAAAGGCTATCTTTTTGTATCCCTCCCCAATCCAAAAGTTGACACACTTCCCTGGGTACAACCCAGAAAAGCGTATGTTCTTAATATGACATTCAAGGCCGTATCCAACTGAGCAGCAAGTTCTTTTCTTGTTAGTTTCCTTTGAGGACCCTCAGTTCTAACTGCTCTTCTCCTCACCAGTCCCTACCAACCGGAAGCTAAACTCCTTATTCCTCACCATGTATCCAGTCCTGCATGGACGTGGCACCCAGAAACCTCTCAAGAAGTGCCTGGCATGGGTGGGAAGCCTGCAAACCAGCCCTAATCCCTCCGCCAAAAGGCGCCAGGCAATTGCCTATAAATGGTGCCCAGCCCCACCTACTCCATGGCCCAGACCCCACAGCAGATACTCACTTTGGCTCCAGGGGGGCCTGGGAGGCCTGGATTTCCATAAGGCCCTGGAGGACCCTGAAAGAAACAGGAAGAACAAGCAGATGAGACAAGAGGGGACATCCCACTCGCTGCAGCAATGCCAGCATGCCCCACTTTCCTTCTGCTGGTTGGTTCCACATCTTCTCTTAGGCCAGGCCTTCATGAGGTCATCGTGGCAGCCTTACCTTAGGGGGGCCCCTCAGTGCCAGGCCCTGTGCTAAGCACTTTCCATGCATTATCTCATTTCCTCCTGGCCCTCAGCCTATGAAGTAGATGTTACCCCTATGAAGATGAGGGAGTTGATAATGGCAGAGGTCTTCTAACATCTCAGCATACCGAGCTGCTGAGAAGAAAGGCAGGACCTGAGCCTCAGACGCCTCCAGTCTCAGAGTGGGAATCCTAACCCCTGAGGTTCATTGCCTCTTCACTCCAATCGCTCTGCTCCCACCAGCCCTCTCCAGATTTGTTTCTAAGTTTCAGAAGACTCTTAGTTATATATGATCCTATCCAACACATCTGGCCTTTTCCCTCGTCACCTTTGTCCACGCTATTCCCCTCACCTGGATTTCCCATTCTCCAAGGATGGGCTTAAATGCCACCTCCTCCAGGAACTCCAATTGGACTTTCATGAGTCTTTGGAGTTGAGCGTGTAAGAAAGGGTGCACTTGACCTCTTTAGAACCAAGGCTCATCCCTCCTGCTGCTATAACATGTATAGGAGCTGTCCTTTAGCCTCCGACATGCTCCAAGCTCGCAGAGTCCTCGTGGGACAACAGAGCAGCTGGGAAGAATGGAACTAGAGTCAAGGAATCTTGGCCAAGGGCGAATAGCAGAGCAGTGTCCAAGCGAGGGTGGGGACCTGGGCCTGTTGGCTTGACGTCCAGAGCTTATTCACAGTCCTGAATTTTCCCAGGCCATATGTGAACTCCTCTAGAACGGCAGCTGGCTCTTGTTATATCCACTTTCGCCAATAAGGACCCTAGTTAAGAGACATCCAGCCAGGAATTATAACAGAGCCTTAAGAGATGAGTAAATGCAGGAGGGGAAAAATGGTATATTCTGTTGTATTGGGAGAGGCACCCCAAGGGGTCGGCTTGTCCATTAGCACACCATTCCTGGCTCCTCTCAACTCATCAGGCTAGCTGTTTACAAACGTGCTTCCTTCCGCCTGCTCCAACATCAACTTCCCAGCTGTAGCCCGTCACATTCCAGCACAAGTCCCTCCCTCTTCCTCTATGTCAGAGCAGAACCTCCCTTTCTCTAAATAAGCTGAGAAGGAACAGCGTGTGGAGTGCACCCAGCCCGGGAAATTCATATCAGCATCACATGTGACTCACTCAGAAGCAATCAGATGCCGGGGCCCCTCCCAGCATCCCACCCAATACCGTCTCCTGGAACACAGGTGTAACATGAAGTGCCAAAACCTAGTCCCAGTTCTAATCTTCCTGTTGCCATTTGTCCTAGAACTGACATAGACTCAGCAGTCTCTAAGGAGCCTGAGAAGCTCGAAGGAGCATCCTGAGGGGTGCTCACTTAACACAGGCTCCTGAGGTCTCTAACCCCTAGCTTCCCCAGGACCAGTCTGTGCAAGGGTCAAGGGCAACCCCTCTTTTCTAGCATGCCCCAGCTGCCCCACAGATAGTTAAGGCTGAGCACTACAACTTGGGAAGATGGAGGTTTCCTGCTTCCCTGCCTCCACTCCCCACCCTGCTTTCGCCACTGCCTTGCAGAAAATGATGCACATAGTTGACCAGGTGCCAAACAGACTGAGTCTATAAATGCTGCAGTCCAGAAATTCATCCCTGGAGGGCGCTCAGGGATTCCTTGGTGTCCCTCTGAGGGCTGCGGAAGTATGTGGAAGAGGGAAGGTGCCTGCCACAGAGCTCTAGGTGACCTCAGATAAGGCTCCGCCTCTCCCCAGAGGTGCTGGGATTGTATCGTTCTTAGTGTCCAATAACCTTTTGAATTTTGTGATCTATGGAAGATCTAGTTAAGAAACAGGATGATCAGGAAAGGGGGCGCAGGTAGAGAGCTTGAGAAGAATGTCAGGAGTCTTCACTCGTGGAATCTCAGAGCTGGGAGGGACCATACAAATGCCTTACCATAATCCCCAATTTTATAGATGGGGAAACTGAGGTCCAGAGAGGAGAAGGGGCTTGACCAAGATCATTCAGCTTCTTGATGGCAATGTTCTGTGCCCAGACTAGAAGTTCTTACACTCATTGTCTCAGCACCTATAATATTCTAGGCATAAGCAAAGTCTGCTCTGTGCCTGAGGGAGCCTGGTTGAATGAAGAGGAAAAACCAGCACCCACGATAGCTAAGAGGCCTCTCCAGTGTGAAGTTCGCCTTCAGGGAGTTTCGCTCTTTGGCTGTTGGTATTTATCAGCAGCTCTGAGGAAGAAAGATGGTCTCCCATGCAATTTTTAGCCTAGAAGTCGGTTGTGACTCCACAGCAATGAGTAAGTAAAAGAGATGGTTAAGATTGTAGGTTCTGGAGTCATGTTCAATTCTGTGACTTTAGGTAATTTCTGAGCCTGTAAAATGGGGATAATGAGGAAATGGATTCCAGGAGGGCTGGGAAGGCTGCATGAGATCATGCATGTGTAGCTCAGCAAACAGACCTCAGCGATTCATTGTGGTACAGGGAATAATCTGTGCCGTCCAGAGGCGCAAATCAACTGTTTCAAAGAGCTCCAAGACTGAAGCAACCAACAAAAGAGGTCGTGGCGTTTGATATGAGCCATGCATGGAAGAGGGTTTTGCAAATGAGGGCATGCCAGGTAGACAGGAACACTCAAGAGAAAGTACAGAGGCTGGAGGGCGCAGAAAGAGTCGGAGGCTAGAGGCAGACCACAGCAGGCTGGAGCACCAGGTGTAAGGACCTCATCCTGTCCCAGGCACAGAGTTTCAGGGCCAGCAGTGTTTGATATCTAAGTGATCCAGGCTCTGAACATGTGCTCCCCAGAAGCTCCAAAGCCAGAGGAAATGCCGCACAGACTGCAGACTCCAGAGCCCTGGGCCCAGGGAGTACAGGGCCAGGTCTGGAGGGAACTAGGGCTCGAGTAATTGCATAACCAGAACCATCCACTGGGTCCAGAGCTAAAAATATGCCCGAGGCAGCTATCTCTGCCAGGGCCTCGCCAAGCACCCTGCATGGGAAAGAAAAGCTGATCCAGCCTGGACACCGAAGCTGGCACCACGGGTCTGAGCCCTTTTGGGAAGGGGGCCTATTTCCCCTCCAGCGGGGAACCCTCAGTATCTGGTCAAGAGCTGTGATCTGCATCCTGGCTTTGCCATCTCCTAGACATTGCATTGCCTCATTTCTAAAAGGAGCCTAATCGGGTTGATCCACAGGGTTCCAGCATGTGCCAAACACAACATGTAGGGGTTGTTTTCATGGCCCGTTTTGCCACATTGCCCACTTGGAGGCTCAGCTTAGCTCACATCCACCACTGCAGTCCTGCTGGGCTACCCTCCAGCCTCTGGCTGAGCCTCCCAGCACACGGAGCTCCGCCCTCTCTGATATGGCCAGTCCTATGATCTAAGCATCCTTATCCAGGGATGGCCTTGCAAGGATGAGGAGATGGCTACAATGGTCATTTGCCCACAGGTCAGCTCTTGTCCTGGACAAACACCACAGCTCATCAGTTCAGGTGACATGATCTTCAGGAGCGGTCCACCCACCCAGGCAACGGACAACTGACACTGTGCTGGTGGCCATCACTGTCCCATGCCATGTCTGTCCACTGCACTTTCTAAGTCCATCCCTAGTGGACAAAGTGGAAGCCAGGGGCCAGAGAGGGACAGAGAAGAGCCTGCAGACACACAGCAAGGCTGGGATTTCTCAAGCAGGGCAATGGAGGTCAAGGAACCAACCAGAGTGTCAAAGGGCCGTGTGGGACCACTTACCCGAGGTCCTCGTGCACCGGACGGTCCAGGCAGCCCAGGCAGCCCAGGGGGACCCTGGAGAGAAAGGAGAAGATACCATCAGACAAATGTGGCAGAGAATGGGTTCAAAGAGTCATGCAATAAACCAATCCAGATCTCCGGGCATGGGAAATCCTGCATATGAGAAAGGTGATGGGGGGGTGTCTACTGAAAGGTCCCTCCACTAAGGATCTCACAGATTTTTAGACTTTTGCACTTGCCATTTCTTTCTTTCTTTTTTTTTTGCACTTGTCATTTCTCATTCTTGAAAACCCCATCTTTTCTAACTAAGTTAGGTTGATACTTCAAGGGAGCTTTGGTAGCCTAGTGGCAAGAAGCTGCACTGCAATCCCAAAGGTGCATGGTTCAAATCCACCAGCTGCTCCATAGGAGAAGGATGGGAAGTCTCCTTCCATGTGACTAACTGCCTCCGAAAGCCCGCTGGAGGGTCAGCTATGGGTCGGATCTGACTCGAGAGCACACACAAGAAGTCAGAACATCACTTTCTCCAAGATTCTGTCCATGAGCCCTTCTCTAAGTTGGGCCAAGTCTATTCTTTCTTAATAATTTAAGGCTATTTATATTGCTTGCAGCTAAGAATATGTATCAAGAACGTATTATTTCTCTAAGGGAATTCTGAGGTTTTAGTTGTAAGGAGTTGCACTGCCATTCAAAGGCAGGGAGTTTGAACGCACCAACTGCTCTTCAGAAGAAGGATGGGTAATCTTCTCCTGTGTGCTTTACAGCCTGTGATGACCCGCTGGAGGGTCAGCTCTGGGTCTGTACAGGCTGCGTGACAATAAGCCAGTGAGTGATTATCTATTTACAAGCCCATCTGTCCCTCTTCAAAGGTACCAAGTCAGTTACCTCTCTCTCTCCAGTTCTCAAACATTTAGTAAAATAGGAAGAGATCAGATAAGTTCTCTTCATGGCCACAGCAGAGAAGGAACTTGTTCAAGGCCATGCTGAGCATCTATATACCACAGAAAGACAGTGTAGCAAACTATGTAGCAAACAGTGTAGGCTACATGCAGAGGGTTTGGTGTTGTGTTCCGTTTGCTTGTTTTTAATCAGAGTCCCAGATTCAAATCCCAATGCTGCCACTTAGCAGCTAACACTTGAGCAAATTTCTTACCCAGTCTGTGACTGTAAATGGGAGCAATGGTATCCCTAGGAGCATCATGAAGATGAAACTCTCGGCCTGGTATTAATTAGCATGCAAATGTTCTCTTCTGTTCCACCAGCCTTCGTCACTGAACCCTCAACTCCTCTAATAGACCTCTCACTTGTCTCCTAGCCTTTCTCTCTCCCCTCTGCAAGTCTGGCTCACATATCCCTGTTCACCTTTCCAAGGCTCTCCTCTGCTCAGTAACTTTCAAAGGCTCCCATTTCTCATGAAAGAAAAGCCTAACCCTGCAGTATTCAAAGAGCACATCTGGCCCCAGCTCCTTCCCATCTCTCTGAAGGGAGGCAGTCAAACAGACTTGCTGAACTGTGGGCTGGCTTGTGTCCAGATCCTGGTTTTGCCACGTAATCGCTTGGAACTTTATGCAAGTCCTCAGCCTGCCTCCGCTGCTCCTCTTTAAAATGGGCCCAAAGGCAACTTTCCCATCCACCTCAAAGGAGTGAATAAAGAGTAACAAGTGCCTGGATGGGAAGTGCTCAACTCGGAGCTTTCGGAGAAGCCAGGCTTTCGAGGATGTGTGAGGCCTGGGGAATTCATTTGTTTCAAATAACCATCAATGAGATTCCAGGTTTCCTGCCCAGAGTTAAAATCGGTGTTGAAAACCCAGTACGGTTTGGCTGGTAATTAATCCGGATCTCACGCTGGGCAGCCTCCGCTCACAGTTCTGGCCTATGAACGCCACGTGCTTGCTCGTCCATGAACAGAAATAGGAGAGATCCAGACAGGCAGATACGGGCACCAAGGCCCTCGGGCCAGTGGGAAAGAGCCCGGGCCAGAGGGAGGGGAGCATTTCCTGGCCTCGGGCAATTGCTGGCCACCAGTCAAACTGGTGGCAGGCTCCCCAACTCAGGTGGCCAGTCTTGAGTCCCTGTCAGCCCCACAGGTCTGCAGCTCAACCAGGGGCCCCCAGCTGACTCAGTGGCTGGCTTCTGCAGGGGAACAGCAGGGCACAGGCAAAGATGGGATCTGGAGTGCACACCCCACGCATTAGCTCTGGGCAAGCGTGCTTAGTCTCTGAGCGTCTAGCCCTTTAACCGTAAAATGAGAACAGTGCATGGCCGTTGCTGCTGTTAGGTGCTGCCAAGCTGACTAGGACTCACAGCAACCCCGTGGGCAACAAAGCTGAGCCTTCCCTACCCGGCACCATCCTCATGACGTCCAATATGCCCGAGGCCCGAGCCCATTGTTACCACCATGCTAACCCATCTTGTTGCACGTCTTCCTCTCTCTCTCTGATGTGCCACCTTTCCCAGCATGATGTCTTTTCCAAGGTCTGGTCCTTCCTGCTGACCACATGCCCAGAGTGTGTAAGACAAAGTTTCACCATCTTGCCTCTAAGGAGCTGGATGCACCTCCTCTAAGACAAACTTGTCCATTCTTTTAGTCGTCAGTACTCTAACACCAAAATGCAAAGGCCAACAGATAGCTACAAAGTGCATGGTGTGCAGGTAATGATCAATGGTTAATAGGTGCTTCAGATAAAGGAGTTTCAGGAACTTTACTTATTCAAAATGTTAAGGTACCTTCTTTCCTGTCTGTTCTTGGTGGAGAATCAAAGATACCCCTTCCCAGCAGTGGGATTTCAGTGGTAGAATTCTCTCCTTCCATATGAGAGACCCAGGTTCGGTTCCCAGCCAGTGCTCCTTGTGCGAGCTGTCTGCGTAGCCTTGCACACTACTTGGAGGCTGGGCTGGTTTCAGTCCCTCTTTCTGCCCAAGGCAGTAGGCAGAAAAGCCTGGTAACCAGAATTCACTCACTCACTCATTGCTGTGGAGGCGGAACTGACTCATAGCTGACCTTCCAACAGGTTTTCAGAGGCTGAAAATCACATGGGAGGAGGGAAGGTTGACCTATTTCTCGCACAGAGAAACTGGTGGATTCAAACTGCCTGCTTTTGGGTCCACACAATTTCCTAACCTCTAGGTCACCTCAAATAAAGCAACTCAACTTGTTGCCCTCAAGTTGGAATCAACCTTTACCAGACCTGTCAGAGGGTTTTCAGAGCCTATAAATCCTATGAGAAAAGACTGTTCAAACAGTGTGTTTTGGGGTTGGCAGTGCAACTCCCTAACCACTGTGCCACCAAGAGCTCAAAAAGTCAGCCAGTGAAACTGTATGGATCCTAACAGTCCCATCCACAGCTGATCCCAAGAATAGCGTAGGACTACATAGTCCCATTGTGCATGGGGTCACCATAAGTAGAGGATCAAATTCAACAGCAGCCAACAACAGACTCTGTGTAAGTGCTATTATCATTACTAGGTTCTTTCAACAGAAAGATCAGAGAGGCACAGGGACTTGCCAAGTACACACAGCTCACAGGAAGCAGTCTGGGTTCAAAGCCAGGACCACCTGTCATTTTCCCCTACACTGTGAAGCTCCCAGATTTCCAATCCTGGTCAGATGTTTCTTGGACTAGGGATGCCCTGGAGCAAGTGCCTGTGTCTGTTGGCAGCTACGGCATGGACATCCCTGGACCTTTCCCAACCCTGGCATTTCCTGGGTTACCGCGCAGGGGGTGACTTCCTCCTCTAGAGTCCTGGTGGGAGAAGAAAGGTGAGGTCATTTCCATTTTACAGAGGAGAAGCCAGGCTCCTTCACAGAGGAGCTTGTCCAGGGCTCCACGGTCTGAGGGTGGCTACTCTGTGGACCCTGGCAGGGCTACAGCTGTGGAGGCCTGGACACTCCCTCTTGGCATTTCTTTTGTCCCAGAAACAGAGGTGTCCAGGCTGGAGGCTGACCTCATTAATAACATCTGCAGAGCAGACGCTGGTGCCAATCTGGACCCACGACATGGCCTGGTGATGTCAGCCCACAGACTGACTCCTTGACATGGCAGCCCAGCCCCCACTGTGGCTGGCCAATCCCAGACAGGCCACCAACCTGGGCTGGGTCCCTAGCCACCCTGTTCCAGTCCCAGACCTGACCCTTCCCCACTTCACCCCACTCAGAGATCACTTTGTTAGTGCTACATGAGGGCGGGCACCCCATACCCCCTCTGCCTTGAGCTGAGACCCTGCCTGTTTTCTCAGTGGAAAAACGCTACCATTTCTTTCCAGGGCCTGAAGCCTGAGCGGGTGACTCTGGGATGATTCACGAGGCAGGGGTGGGATTTTCCACTCCACGCTGCAAACAACGGGGCTTCTGAGAGGTCCCAGAGCTGAGGGGGAGGGCTGCGGGCCTGTCTGGGGGAGGGTGGAGGGAGGCCAGGCCCCAGGACTCATGCAAACTGCAATAGCCAAACAGCCCCTGAGGGCTTCACCTAAAGGTCCCAGCCTCGGACAGTAAGGCCTAGGGACACTCCATCCCAAGGAACAAGTCACCCTTGTGTCCAGCTGCAATAGCCCATCTGCCAAGCCTTGCACAAAGAACTAAGTCCTGGCTGGCAAGATCCCTGGCACTGAGACCAGAGGCCTGTCCTGAGTGGGCTGCTAACTACCGTGGGACCCTAAGCAGTGAATGGCCTTTTGATCTCCATCCAGGCTTTGCTCTCTGGCTATAGCCTGGGGTCTCAAAAGGCCTCCCATCTCTGACCATCTAACCGATGATTATACCCCAAAATAGCCCATGGGAGGTGGAGGGGGCAGAAGAACTGAGCTGTCTTTTTTGACCTTCCTAAGGACAGGGCCTCTCTGGGTATGGCCTCATTTGAGTTACTTCACTGCTCTGGGTCCCTCAGCTTCTCCAGCTGTAACATGGACATGTAGTACCCATCTTCAGAGAGAATATGTGTGTAATTGGGAGCTCCGTTAACCCAAACCTGGAACTTCTCTGCTGGTTCAAATCTACGATGTGACATAAGAGAAAGATGGGAAATCCCCTCCTGAGCGATTTACAGATTCTGAAAACTTGCGGGAGGGTCAGCTGTGACCACGTCTGATTTGACAGCAACGAGTGTGAGTACTGGTTAGTCTCTATCTGTTCTCTGATCCATGCTGGGCCCTGAAAAGCTGCCCCCTGAGCCTGCATCCTGGGCTCTCTCTCACCCCTGGCTTCTGGTTGACCAACAGGAGGCCCAGCAAGTCTGGAGGATGAAGATGGAAGGTGACAGAAGATGGGTATTAAGCCACCTCTCCCTTTCTGTCTTGCTATACTATGGTGGGGTCAAGCTCTTCTGTGACCTTAGAGCCTGCTGGGAGACCATCCTCCAGGGTTTAACTCTCACTGGACTCTGGTAGCACCTTCCCTCCACTTGGCCATCAGGTCCGAGAGTGGTAACATTTTTCAGTGGTTTCTAGATCCCCATGTGTTTCACTGGTCTCTGCTGGTTCCTTAGAGGCTGTCCGCCAATAAAACCTATAGTTTGTCCCTGTTCCACGTCTAGACCCATGTCAGTCATAGGACCTTGGCTTCACAGGACTAGTTACTCTCAGAGCTCAACTCTGAGACTGTCTGCCCCTCCTGCCTCCCTCAGTGCAAGACTGTTCCTGCCTCAATATCACCCATCAGCATAATCCCAGTCACAAAGAGCCACTAGGATTCATGTTCTCGCACTGAGGGCTTTGCATCCCTCATCTTGATAAATCCATCCAATAACCCTATCGAAAGGTAGGTGTTACTACATTCTTATTTTACAGAAACAGCCTCAGAGAAGTTAGATGACTTTCCCCAGGTCACACAGCACAAGGCATCAAGAAGGCACTCAACAGACATTTGTTGAAAGAGTGTATGGATGGATGGATGGAAGGATGGATAAGGGAGTGGTTCAAACCGAGGTCATTCCAACATGAAGTCTGTGTGCTTTCCACTCTCCAAGGCCTCCCTACCATGCTGGCAAGCGAGTTCTGTGTAACCTCAAGGAGCCTGGCCTGCAAGTCAGGACAAATTGGGTTTTGTAAGGACCCATTCATTCCCAGATAGTCACAGCGCATCTGCTGTGGGCCAGGCCCTCAGCTGGGTCTCCCTGAGGTGACTCTCACAGCAAACACGCTGCAAATGCCAGCAGCCTGATCCTGAATGAATAAGGCCTTGACTCGCCTCCTCTGGGCGTGGGGCTTCTGTGTAGCTTCTGTGCAGCTTCTGTGAGCCACGGCCTCCCCGCCCCAGCACACCCAGGGCCAAGCTCAGCTTTTCCATGCTCCCCCCTCACGCCTGGGGCTCCCACGGAGCCTCCTCACTCAAAGGTTACAATGCTGGCCAGCCTCAGCCCCACATGGTACCTCAGCCTCTCCAGGCCCTCAAGAACCTCACAGAACAGGTATCTAGGCACAGACTGGGCTGCTGTACCCCCTCAGACAGAGAGATCCCTACAGAAATGTATAAGGAGAAAGCTCATTCAATTAGCAGACAGGGAAAATGAACCCCAAGGAAATGAAAGAACTTCCCTAAAGTCACTCAGCAAACCCAAGGTGGCCTTGGAGGTCACCTAAATTCTCTCCTGCAGCTTTAAATGCAAATTCTCATTTCTGTTCTCTGAAGAAGGGTAATTGGAGTGATTATTGTTATATTCAACAGAATCTAAGGTTCAGAGTGGGGCAAGGTCACCGAGCTGGTGAGCATGAGCAGTGAGTTGGGATTTGAGCCAGGTCTGCATGTCCCAGGCCCTGTGTCCACCACCTGCTCTGCTGAACTGAAATAGTGAATGTAAATGCTGGCCCTGGACACGAGAGGACAGGGAGAACTGTTCAGGTCACTCTGCTCAAAAGTGCCACTTCAACTAGACACTGGGATCTGAGGAAAACAAATGATGGATTTGCCACACTCTGAACTGGATAAAGCTTCTAGAAGATTCTTGGTTCCTACTGGAGTGAGTGAGGCTAGGATCCTGTCTAGGGGAGGATGGAGCTGCAATGGCATAGGGCAGGAGGCCAGCAGTGACACAAGCAGGAGGAACCTTGGCCCTTTCCTGAAAGACTGAACCTTGGAGCTACGCTTCAGCTCCTGCAAAGCCATGCTAGGTGCCCTTGGTCACCGCATCATGTCGTTCCATCATATTATTATTATTTATTATTATATTACTATTAATTGACACTCTCATTGTGGAGTGGGATTATCATACACACCTGACCCTCTACCACCAGTTCTCATGAGGTCTTAAAGAGTGACTATCACATGGGGCAATACTTCATAAATGTGTCAGAACGAACCTTTCACTCGTGAACCATGGAGCCCTTTCTTTAAGGCCACGGACAGGCCCTGGCTCATCTCTGCAGCCCTTCTCAGGTTTCAGAGTGGATACTCAGAGTTGGGATAGTGTCTGTTTTGAGGCCTGGAGCTGGGATGTAAACTAAGACTTCCCACTGTATACTGTGTGACCCGGGCAAGTCCTGGCCCTCTCTGGGCAGATTTTGCAATGTCCTGACCAGCCCAGTGACGGAGATTGAACAGAATGATGCTGAGGGCATGGACCGGTCACCTCTCGGTACCTTTCCTGGTGATGGGGGATGCCCAGGGAGGTAATCTGGGAGAAGGTCTCCCTTCCTCTGATCCGGAGCAGCAGTCAGGGAGAAGGCATGCAGTTCAGGCACACACAGGCAGAGTCTACACCCTAAATCGACACTCGGGCTCCTGATCTGCTTGCCTGGACAGCCCTCCTCTCTCCTTGGGGCACAGGGCTGGTCTCTGCCCCTCTGCTGGTGTGCGCTATGGGGTTGGGGTTGAGACTCACCGTTATCACTCTATTGAGACAATTTATCTCCATCTCATAGGCCGGAGAGGCCGGAGCACACAGCTGGGGGAGCTGAGCGCCAAGGCCCAAAGGTAAAGCTAACGGGGAGGAGGTGCAGCGTGTTGGGGGAAAAGCTTCTTCCATCTTCCTCAGCAAAGCACTTGTTCCCAACTCCACTGCCAATTTCAGAACATGGGACTGAAGCGAACACTGACATAATTGCAAAGCAATGCACACAATTTCCATAAGCTATACAATATGGTTATAATAAAAAGTAGACTTTCGGTCCCCTTGGAGACAGGCTGAATAAATATTATTCTTAATGATTATTAAAACTAATTAAGTGTGTTTGGAAGGCCCAGAAATTCCCTGCACCCACCACTGTCCTCACTTTGCAGGGAGCCTAAAGCTCAAACGCTGACCGTGGTGGATGTCAGGCCTGGCCCCCTCAGAGGGAGAGGAGGCACTGGTGGTGGAGTGGTCACCCCCAGGGGGGAGGAGATCAGAGCAAGGACCAGGTTTTCTGGGAACTCTATCCCACCATTCCCCATGCGGCAGAATTGGCATCCAGATGTGGGAAGGTCGTTGCCCCTGGAGACAGTCTCAGGAAAGACAGAGGCATCAGTCTTGGAGCCTTTCCTGCTCCCAGGAACAGGGAGTGTTCTTGCTCTCTCCCTTCCTGTACTGTTCACATTGACCTTTCCCTGCCCAAAGGCAGGTAACAGGGCTGAGAGAGACACAGGGAAGGCGAAGGGGGCCATGAGCGAATGGGAACAGGCAATCATCGTTGAAAGGCCAGCCAGGCTAGGTCACGATCTCCCTTCACTTTGTAACAGAACCTGATCTCGTTTAAGAAATCTCTCACATGTTTTAAATGTTAGTAACTGATGGATTTAAGGCAGAAGAAAAAAACTCTGCTGCTTGTGCCAAACCAAACATACCCAGGGCTGCCTATGAGTGAGTGCCCTGCATCTAGAACTCCCAGGCAGAGGGGGCTCCGCTCCCCAAGGCACCAGGAGAGCCCGGCTTTGGTGGCTGCTCGCTCACCACGTGACCAGGGCAGGGCAGGTCATGGTCTTCATTAAGCCACTCGACCTTTGCAGCTAAGTTTATCCCAAGGGTGCTCTTCACCCGGTGGTAGCCCAGGTCTGGGCTCACTCTGCCGAGTCAATTCTGACTGAGAGCAATCCTACAGAATAGAGTAAAACTGCCTGTGGGATTTCTGAGGCTTATCCTTACCAGAGGGAGCTCTGGTGGCCTCGTGTGTAAGGAGCTGCACCGCCAACCAAAAGGCCTGTGGTTTGAATCCATCGCCTACTCCATGGGAAAAAAGATGGATAATCCCCTGCTGGGTGATTTACAGACTCTAAAAACCCACTGAAGGGTCAGCTATGAGTTATTTCCCCCTTGACAGCACCTAACAACATCCTTATAGAAGATTTCATCTTTGTCTCTTGAGCGGTTGGCGGGTTCAAACCGCCAATACACCAGGACTCCTGCATCCCCCACCCCAACTCTAAGAAAACACACACGTTGGGAGCAGTGTGCGTGACAGAGATGGTAGAGACAGTGGGAGACCCATGTTTGAGCTCCCTGTCCCGAGGGGCTTCTGCCTGTCCTTCCCTGGAACAGCTTGAGCACCCACTCGCACTGCAAGCAGCATGCAGACCCCGTCTCATCTTACCGGCAAACCACAGTCTCCCTTGGGCCCTGGAGGTCCCATCAGCAGGGGGAAAGGCGTTGGCCCCACCAGATGGAAGTAAGAGTAGCTGCTGCTTGTGGGCCGAGGGCTGGAGGACAGGAACCTCGCTGGGGCTGGGCTGGTTTGCTGACTGTGCTGTCTGAAGCTGGGCTGGGTTGTCAGGCTGTTCAAAGGCGCTGCCTTCCCAGGTCTGAGGGCAGCAGGCTTCTGGGGGCTGCTCTGGGGTCCAGTTTTCTTTGTGCCTTCTGATCCAGTGGGCTTCTTGATTCTTGTGGGTGTTGAAGCAGGAGTGAGGGTAGGTGGTGCTGTTCCGGGAGCTCTGGTGCCTGAGATGGTAGGCACCACAGTGGTTGGTGGCCGAGGGGTCCTGGTCAAGCCAGGACTGGGAGCCAGAGACGGTGGCAATACGGTGGAATGGGGTGCTTTCTGTGTGATAGTGTGAGCGGGAGCCGGCTTACTGGCGTGACTCAGCTTGGCCTTGGTCTGAGCCACCGGGGAAAGGAGTTTTTTGGAGGAAACAACAACAGGCGGTAGGGGCCTGGAGCTAGGAGGCAGAGGTGGGGGTGTGCCAGGGCTCCTCCGGGATGTTCTCACTGTGGGATGGACTTTAGCAGGAACACGGTGGGAAGTGGCTAACGCTGAATGTTTCTGGGCAGATGGGGCTGACCCTGGGCGGGAACGTGGAGCTGTCTTCTGGGTGGAGAGTGGGCTTTTGACAGGAACAACTGAAGTTGAAGGAGTAGAAGACACAGCTGAGAGACTTTTGGGGTTTTTGGTGGCTGTGTTCTTCCATGACGGCTGGTTAGGTGAGGCTGCAGGGCGAGGAGTTCTAGGGATGCTGGCCAAGGAGGTGAGGGGCACAGGAGGAAGTGCCAGACTGGACAATCGCTTTGCAGAGGGCAGTGGGGTCCGGGCTGGGGCCCCGGCCGTTACATGCTGGGAAGGGATTGTGGTGCTAGTCCTCAGGGGCTTGGTGGGCATGGCTGGCCCCACGGTCACCTTGTTTGCTGGCCATGACCCCAGAGTTGGGGTGACAGTGGTCAGGTTCTTCAGACCCAACATTGGGAGGTCAGTCCGGAAGAGGGAGCCAGAGTCCCGGAGGAAGACAGGTCCCAGCTGGGGCCGGTACACGTAAGCCTGTCCACACGGCTTCCGCAGATGAGTGCAATAATTATGGGAAACCTGCGTCACAGGGTAGATACTGAACTGGCACAGGGCGCCCTCAAACTGGACCGCGTGTGGACTCATCTTCCCGAAGAGGAAGGAGCCCTCAGGGTCCAGCCCTGGGTCCCTGCTGAAAGGCAGTGGGGCAGGCACTCGGTGCTGCCCACAAGCCGTCACCAGGGTGACTGTGCCACCACGGAGCTCCAGGGCCAGGTGGTGCCAGCGCCCATCGTGCACGTCAAGGTCAAAGGCCACGGAGCGCCGGGGCCCCAGGTGGACAACCGTCTTGCCCGGGAGGAACTGCAGGCCCAGCTGCAGCTTGTGCTTCCGGCTGCGCACAGCGAAGAGGAAAGCATGGTTCACTCGGTGGGAGCAGAGGCTTAGCACCAGAGCCAGTTCTGTGCCCAGGGCGGCAGGAATGATGGAGGTCGTGGGCGCCTGGAGCCGAGCCTGTTGTGTGAAGATGAACCCCAACTGGAAGGGAATGACTCCCAGGGGAGCAGGCCTCCTCCCGCCTGCCACCTTTGTCCCACTGAGGCCCAGCCGTTGGAGGACGTCCACATCTGGGGAAGGATAGAAAAGGAGAGGGCTTATCAAGGTCTGCACCAGCCCAGACCACCCCATACCCTCCAGGTGCACAGACAGCAAAGGCAGCTCACCTACAGCTCCCTAGTTCGGTAGACATTAAAAAGAATGCTGCTTCACAACACGAAGATGGTGAGGCTGGAGCCAGACAGTGTGAACTTTAACGTCCTCTCTGGTTCCATGATCTTGCATAACATCATTAAAATCAGACTGAGAGCCAAACAAACATCCGGGGTTCACCACTGATTAGCCCTATGACTTTAATGCCTCAGTTTTCCCATCTATTAAATGGAACAATAACAGCGCCAACCACAGGAAGTTATTATGATGAATAAGGACAAATACAGATGAGACCACTGCTATAAAAGGTAGAGAAAGGTGGCAAGAAGCTGCACTGCAATCTTGAAGGCACACAGTTCGAGGCCACCAACTGCTCCACAGGAGAAAGATGGGCAATCTCCTCTCATGTGATTAATTGCCTCTGAAAACCCCCTGGAGGGTCAACTATGGGTCAGTTCCAACTCTATGGTACACAACAACAACATAGTTACCAGGGAGGGGAAGAGGGACTAAAAGATACACTGACAAACAACAAACACTGGGGCGATGAGTGAAAGGAAGACTAATGTGGAATGAATGGAAATCAGGCACTGGGTGAACTTCAAGTGGTGCTGTGGAATTGAATGTGCATGAATGATTGGGAGGGGGAACCACAAACCAACAACAGTGCTTCGTAAACTCACACAAATCACAATTCAAAAATACGTGCTGGCACAATATAAACATTTTAAAATAAAACCTACTTGTCTGTCACTTTGTCATATTGTGGTGACTTGAATATTGCTGTGATGTTGCATGCTATCGAGTTATAATGGACCAATAGTTGATCCAGGAAGTTATTCCACTGTTATTTCAAATATCAACAGAGTCACCCATGGTGAACAGGTTTCAGTGAAGCTTCCAGACTAAGACAGACTGGGAAGGGCCCGCGATTTAAACCCAAGAAGTAGCTGGTGAAAACTCTGTGGATACCACAGACAACTGTCAAGTATAGTGGGGAAAGAGGAGTCCTTCAACTGGACGACACTCAAACGACACAGCAGCCACAGCTGGGCTCAGGCACAGCGATGGTGGTGACGATGGCACAGGGAGTTGTGTTCTATTCATGAGATTGTCATGAGTCATAGTCGACTTGATGGCAGCAAATAATACTAAAAATAGTGATAAACACATGTGAGGAGTTTTTCTAGGCTGCTCGGCCTATGAGGTTTCCTTTCTCCCTTCCCACAGTGGGGAAGCAGAACACCAGTTTTGGAGCAGTTACTGGAGCTCTATTAGGGAACCCAGGTAGCCAGACTGAGTCCACTGCCTCTCCAGGAATCCACCCAGTCCCCTAGGCACCCCTGAAGGCTCTGGAGCAGGAGCTGGCTGGGGATGCTCCTACTTCCTGACAGAGATGACACTTCCCATGGTTCCTCATCCCTGTGGGTCTGAGCAGAGGCAGCACATGTAATCAAGGAAGCCCCACAACCTCTGTCCTCTGGCGTGGTGTTTGGACATCTGACCATGGTCTGGCCAGGTCACATCCGCCCAGTAATTATGCTAGTGGTGCTTACCAGAGCACCAGGAGGCCTTCCAGGGTGTTTATGCAAAGGCTTGCTGACCTTGCCTTTCACCGGGTCACTAGAGCTCCTTGACTTGGCTGAGCTGCCAGTGTCTACAAAACCCAGCTCACAAACTCCATCTCAGCAGAGAGAGGCCATCTGCAGAACCAGGGACTGGGTCATGTCTTCAGGCTCCCTTTCCTGAGGGCAGCAACTGAGCCCTGTGTTGCCTGTGCTCTCCCTTACCACCAGGGCCAAGGGATGCACCGAGCGAGAGGTGCTTCAGGCTATGTGTAGTACTTGGAACTCAGCAGGCTCACAATCAGTGACTGCACCATGCATGGATGGATGGATGGATG
>NW_006399842.1:12284321-12295696 GCF_000299155.1 Elephantulus edwardii
GATGGATGGATGATGGATGGATGATGGATGGATGATGAATGGATGATGGATGGATGATGGATGGATGGATGGATGATGGATGGATGGATGCATGGATGGATGATGGATGGATGGATGGATGGATGGATGATGAATGGATGGATGGATGATGGATGGATGCATGGATGGATGGATGATGAATGGATGGATGGATGATGGATGGATGATGGATGGATGATGAATGGATGGATGGATGATGGATGGATGATGGATGGATGATGAATGGATGGATGGATGGATGATGGATGGAAGATGGATGGATGGATGATGGATGGATGATGGATGGATGGATGGATGATGGATGGATGATGGATGGATGGATGATGGATGGATGGATGGATGGATGATGGATTGATGGATGGATGGATGATGAATGGATGGATGGATGGATGCATGGATGGATGATGGATGGATGCATGGATGGATGATGGATGGATGCATGGATGGATGATGGATGGATGATGGATGGATGGATGATGAATGGATGGATGGATGGGCGGATGCATGGATGGATGATGGATGGATGATGGATGGATGCATGGATGGATGCATGGATGGCTGGATGAAATGAAGAGATGGATGGACCAGGGGCAAAATGGAAAACCTGGGTACCAGCAATATAACACCAAAGTTCCTCCCACAGCAAGTTCAAGTTCGAAGGCCCAATAAGATCACCAGTGGGCATCTGAAACTTAGTCTCCTCTGCTGTGAAGTGGAGCTAGGAAGAGTGCCCATGTCATAGCATTATTGGAAGGAACCACTAGCCATTTTCCTCATTGTCTCCACCTGAAGCCCTGGACTGAGTAACTGTGGGAGACTGCCTTTCTGAACCCCGAGCCTCAGTTACTCTGTTAGAGAGCCATAGAGTGATATGATGTTGGGAGCACACCTGAGCTCCAGGATACTCATTCAGATGGGAGTGAAGACCTTTCCCTGCATGCAATTTGTCCCCAGGAAAGGCAGGCCTTCAGTGCCCCTTTAAATTCCTCCTTCCCTCCTTTCTCTCTATCCACAGCTGGCTCCAGGTTTTAAGCTAAAGTAAACCACTGCTCTCAAATAGCCAACCAAAAATGGATTAAGAAATTGTGGTAAATTCATAGGGTGGAATACTATGCAGCGTGCTGGAGCAATGATTTCAAAAATTACTATATAACTTGGGAAGTACTGGAGTGCATTATGTTAAGTGAACCAACTCAGTCCCTAAGGACAAATACTGTATAGTATAAGGCCATTATTGTAGAAATAGAAAGATAACTAATAGAACAGGTATAAGGCTCCAAGGGGTGGAGGGAAGGAGCAGAGGGTCGAGGATAGACAGGGGGATAATCATAGAGTTGCATAATTTGGTGGGTAGAGAGGAGTAGGTAAAGAAAATGGGAAAGGTCCACTGTAGAAAAACAATGTATATGAACTTTCTAAGTAAACCAGTACAAAATTAAAATGTATTTAAAAAACAAAATAAAGAAAACCTTTACAACAACACAGAATAGGTCAACTACTGCTTAAAGATTCTTAATACCATGCTATCTGCTATGCTAATCACAGGAACCCTTTCATGATCATAAACATTATTCACTATAAATAAGTTTAAATGTAAGGAATCACATGGGATGAGGGGGAAGGATAAGAGCAGGAAGCCATACACACCCCCCTCAGGCCTGCCAACTTCCCTCCCACACACGAGCTGACAGCTGGCGCAAGCTCACCACTCGCCCAGTAAAAATCCCAAGCAGCCACACCAGGGTGCAGTCATGGAGTTCCCCTCACCAGCTGATCCAGGGGGGCTTCAATGTTGAGGACATCTCAGCCAGCCAAACTTTAGTGCCAGAGGTAGAGGACCTACCCCCAAAACTGTCAGCAACTATAGATCAACACCCCAAACTCTGATATCTAGACCTGACAGAGGTGGCCAGGAAGGAGCATTTGTAAACTGGCCATGATGGGCCCTACAGGGAACAGGGAAGGGCTGTTCTTGCCCAAGGGGAAGAATATGTGTTATCCATCCTGTAGTTCATCCATTTGATTAGCCCTGCTAATGAAGGCTGTCTCCAGCGGTTCAAATCCACCAGTGACTCTGCAGGAGAGATAGGCACAGTCTCCGTCTCCTCCCATCAAGGTTTACAGCCTCGGAAAACTGATGGAGGGTCGCTGCGAGTTGGAATCAGTTCAGTGGCAGTGAGTCTTGTTTTGGTTTTTAGCTGAACATCTGTTATGTACCATGTGTTGTGCGCACATCATCCCACTTGATTCTCTTACAAGCTCTGATGCAGGTCCTCTTTGCTCTCATTTTAAAGATAAGGAAATTGAGGTCCAGAAAAGTTAGAACAACGTGGCCCAGGTGACACAGTTTGTTGGGACATGTATTTGAACTCATGTTGACTGACCCCCAGGGTCCTTGTTCTTAATCACGATGCCCGAACCCTCTGTCTTGAGCCTGCTAGTAGCAAGGCAGGGTGGAGATACAGCCACAGCTCCCCAGGGGCAAGGTGATAGGAGACAGGAGAGTGAATTCAGCCCCAGCGCCAGGACGGAAGGGCCCAGCCAGCTGGCCCAGAAAGATCCCTTTATTACATAAACCTGGCTTCACACAGCTCCCGCCTCTCCCCAACCCCGGAGTGCCTGACTCAGGACTCTGGACAGCTGTTCACCTACTTTGCAGGGGAAACAGCGAACTCGGAAAATATGACATTTGCACAAAATGTTGCCAGGCAGCGGGAGTCTTCCGGCACGGCCCTGCCCTCTCCGGGGCCCAATCCCTGCCTAGCGGCCAGGTCAGGCCACAGAGGCGCTGGGATGCCCCGCTGCCTGCCCCGGAGCAGGGCCAGGCATGGGGAGCAGGGGTGAAGGGTGGGGAGCCGGGGGGGAGGGTGGTTATTTTAAGAGGCATTGTGGCTGCTTGACAAACAAATGCAGGCGAGGTTTCGATTTCCACTGTCCACTGTGGAGGCAGTCCGCTGCAGCCTGGAGCCCTGGACAGTGCCTCTGGGATGGAGGGAGGCAGGAGCTCAGGGATGAGGAAGGTGAGGTCAGAGCTTGGGCTGCTCCAACTGTGGGCTTAGCACCTTCCCTCAGCAGGTCTGGAGTACCCATTTAACATATGAGGACAATTGAGGCTTATTGAGTCAAAGTGGCTTATTCAAATTCTGACCCAGACAGAGCAGTGAGCCCTTCCTACCTCTAACAAAACTTCAAACATTATTCTTTCAGTTCCAAAGAGAATTTGCTGGTAGAATTTGCCCATTCAACTGACAGGAAAGCTGAGGCATTGAGTTCTGATTAGGGGCACAGATATCTGGTATCCTTGAGTTCTCAGGCCCTTCGGCCCCTCCTCGCCCCCCATTTGGACAAAGAGAAGAGAGAATTACCTTCAGGAGTTCCTTGGGTGGAAGCCAAGTGACAGGCAAACGAGACTATGATCCAGGCGAAGAGATACCCCCTAGAGACCAAGAGACACAAGCATCAGCTTCCAGTCATCAGGTCCACATCCGGCTGGGGAAATGGGGGCAGAAACGGCTGTCCCAGCCCCAGCCCCACTTCAGCCTCGCCCACAGGAGGCGGGGGAAGGAGAAGTACAGGGCTCACAGAGCCTTTCAGAGAACCCTGCAGGAACAGCTTCCCCACAACCTCTTTCCTGAAAACACAGTATCTTTCTCCCCAGCAACTCACTTTTCATAGTCAAGTTCACAGAGTAGGAAGCTGTGGAGAGAGCAGAGCCAAGGTCCAGCTCAAAACATGCTGACCCACCAGGAAACAAGGGCAAGCCCGTCTCCCTCTCTGAGCCTCAGTCTCCCCATCTGTGCAATGGCTTCATGATTTTGAGAACCTCTGGTGGCCTAGTCAATAGAGGGCAGTATTGCCAACCCAAAGGCAGCCGGTTTAAACCCACCAACGGCTCTGGGGAAGAAAGACAGGCAATCTTGTATGATTTACAGCCTCTGAAAAACCGCAGGAGCATCAGCTATGAGTTGATTCTGATTAGAAAGCCAGAAGTTACATTTTCCAAAGTATTCAGACAATGGGGGCAGAGTCAGGGCCAAAAGGTCATCAAGGAGACCAGACTGACATGCTTGGATGACCAACCTCCTGAACAGGCAGGAAAGATGAGAATTCACTTTGCAGACTGACTCAAGCAGAGAAAAGGAAAAGACCCTCTAACAAGGATCAGAAATGTCCTGGGGAAGCTGCCCCCTGGCTCTATGCCTTTGGGAAATGGGAGGAGAGGAGACAGAGACAATGGTGGGGGCTCAGGCTGACCTTGGTGCAAGCCCTGCTGCTTACCAGCCGTGTGGTCTGGACAAGTCACTCAGCCTCCCTGGGCCTACCTCCTCCTGGCAGCACGGGCTGACACTCCCTCCTGTCCAGATGTGAGGATTAAAAGAACCAGTGGGTGTCAAGGGCTCGGCCTGGCACAGCCCCAGAAGTGCTACATGGATATTCCCTGCTGTTCCCACACTCTGAGGCCAGAAAGGGTTAATGTTCCACTCGGGAGATCTTGCCAAGACAGGCAGAGGCAGCGATCTGATTTCACCTTCCTGTGGGAGCAGCCACTGCCGACACCCGAAGCCACCAGGGGCATCTGATCCCCAGGTAGGCAGTGGGAGGACGGCACGTGGCCAGAGTTGGCCAGGATGCAGGCAGAGTACAAGGCAGGCAGTGCGAGCTGAGGCTGACAGGCACAGGTTCCACTCCCAGGAGGGAGGCTGGGATGCTGCAGACAGAAGCGGGGTGCAGGAGCACGTTCCTGAGGAATCAGGGAATCTAGAGAAGCTTCAGCCAGCATAGAACACTATGCCCGGGGTTCACCCCAGGTTTTCTGCGGGTCCTGGAGGAGCTCACATGCTCTGTTGGCCTCATCTGCTTTCAAATTCAATAGCATTGATGATAAGCATTAATCCCGACCTAGGCACTACAGAAGACAATCATAGAGTCCTACTCACAGCCACCCTCACTTTGAACCTGTTCAAGTGGGTATGGATTTCAGAAGCTTTTGGATAAATTTGGAGACGTCTAAGTCAGTTCAGGAATCTGCACTATGCCAGTAACTAGTTTCAGCACAAGTATGTGACCCAAATCTGGCCAATGAGATATGAGGGCTGATTGTCAGAAGCTGTTAGGAAAGTGTTTTAAAAGGAACAAGAGAGATGGTTTTCCTCTGGCTAATATATGCTGTTGAGTGAAGACATAATGCTTGGAGGTAACGCAGCCATCTTGTGCACATGAGGTGACTAGTCTCAGAACCACAGAGAAAGTGTAAAGAATGAGAAACTAGAAAGACAGAAAGCCTCTGAGTGGTGAATACTATTTAGATGCAGAATTAGCCAACCCTGGTACTGTTCTTTCTTGAGGCCTCTTCACTAGGGTAGTAATAACTCTCATTACTCATGAAGCCAGGTAGAATTCAGTCTTCAGTGCTTTGCAGCATGAGGCTAACTTACCAGTACAGCATTTAAATGTAAATCATTATTTCTCAATTGTTGTTGTTGTTGTTATGTGCCGTCGAGTCGTTTCCGACTCATTGCATTAGGGAAATCTGTTGTCAGGGTCTCCTCCAAAGTGCTAAAGAGCAATGATATGAGTCTAGATACTAAGGTGAGCTTGATTCAGGCCATGGTCTTTGAAATTACTTGTTATGCATAAGAGAGCTAGCTGGACAATGACTAAAGACGAGAGAAGAAATATTGATGCCTTTGAGTGTGGTACTGGAGAAGAGTATTGAACATACCATGGACTGCCAAGAGAATAAACAGGCCTGTCTTAGGGATGGTGAAACCAAGCTGCTCTTGGAGGTAAGGATTCTAAAGCTCCATCTCACATGTTTTGGTCATGTGGCCAAGAGGGACCAGTCTCTGGAGAAGGACATCATGCTTGGAGGAAGACCCCAAAAGAGATGAATTGACACAGTAACTGGAGTAATCGGGTAGGTGTGTTGGAAACAGTGAGACTGGTTCAGGACAGGGCAGGGTTCAGGTACATAGAGTCACTGTGAGTCATAGGTGACTCAATGGCACATAACAACAACAATGGTCCCTCAAAAGCCTTCTTCATCCTGTGACACTGTAGATGCTTCTCCCGTATCCAGGCAATGTTCTTTGCTTGGTAACACCTGTTAGGTCCAACTTTGGATGCCATTTCCCCAGCTGACTGTAGACACTGCACCACAGCAGGGTGGCTTGTGAGGTCACCATCTGTATTTCTCTTTCTAGACTCAATCTTCAAAGGACAGGGATTATATCCATGTTGTTCATTCTATTTCTATAGCTTTGCTAAGGAGAGTGATATGACTGGTATTACAAGGTTCTAGGCTTTAAAATGTGTCTCCTTAAAGGCTCCTTTTAGGGCGCTCTGGTGGTACAGTCCTTATAGAGCCACTGCTAACCCCAAAGCCAGCCCTCACTGGTGGTTTGAAGCAGTTCTTCAGGAGAAAGATAGGCCATCTCTTCCTGTGCTAATCACAGCGTCCAAAACCCAATGGAGGGTCAGCTATGAGTCAGTTCCCACTCTACACCAATGAGAAAGCCCTCTAGCAGGTCTTTCCCAGTCAACCTTCTTCAGGCTGCTCCCATTATCTGCCCTAATCCACCACCATTCTATGAGAATACCTTTTTCACGGGGCCAGTACTTCCTTCAGGGAGCTCTGGTGGCTTAGTGGTAAGAAGCTGCACTGCAATCCCAAAGGCACACAGTTCGAGGCCACCAGATGCTACACAGGAGAAGGATGTGCAATCTCCTCTCGTGCGATTAACTGCCTCTGAAAACCCGCTGGAGGGTCAGCTCTAGGTCGGTTCTGACTCAATGGTACATAACAACAACAGTCCTTCTTCCGTGATGTTCACCTCCACCCCTCCACCAGCAATGACTAAAAGGACAGCTTGCCTCGCTGGAGTTGCTGGAGAGAATGGCGGTGACAACACCTGTCCACTCAAGGTATGACCAGCACACCTCTACCTGTCCTATGAGATGCACTAAGCAGCTTTGCTTCCTTTGGCAAATGGCAAATTTCCTTTGGCAAATTCCTCATGTTCACCCCGGGCAGGGTCTCAGCTCATAAACTCTTTGGTACAGTTTCCCACATCTACTCAGAAAACACCAGAGAACTGCAGCCAGATAAGCTTCGGAAGGACAGTCTCTCGATGATTCTCAAAGCACATCTGCGCACTAAGCCTCTGAGAAGTCCTGCAGTAAAGAAATTGGCTACACGTTCTGTCTTTCAATATTCTCCAAACTTACACAACCTGGGAGCTCACTCTTCCTCAGGAAGCTAGATGAAAGCTCCTCAGGAGACGTGGCTCCCACCTCCTCGTCTTCCAGGGCTCCCACTTGTTTCTAGCACATCCCCTTGCAGGCCCCTCTTCTCCAGGCCTCTGGGCCTTTTCCAAGCACCAGACCTCCCTCCTCCGGCTCCTCCATGTACTCTGTTGTATCCATCTGTTCTCAGCACGTTTCTAAAGTTGATCAAGAGAAGCCAGGTCACACTGTGTCCTTCTCGGTAATTTATTCTGGTTAGTGTGGTCATTCTGAGGCAACTACACAATATAGAATGTGAAGGTACATTTACTCACTTTGTCATCGCTGTCAAGTCAAAATCAACTCACAGCTGACCCTCTACTGTGTTATAGGAGCTGTAAGTTGCACTGGAGGAGACTGTCTAACTCTGCTATGGAGCAGCTTGCAGATTCAAACCACCAGAGACACCACCTCTGGGTTAGCAGTGCGAAAACCCCTACAGACTATGCTCCCAGAGTTCCCGGAGGTAAAGGGGAAATAAGTGCTGCAATCCTGAAGACATGTGGTATGACTCCTCCAGCTGTTCCACAGAGAGACGGGCAATCTCCTCCCAGGTGATTCACTGCCTCCGAAAACCTGCCGGAGGGGCAGCTATGGGTCAATTCCAACTCGACAGTACTCAACAACAATAACAAGTGTCAGGGAACTCTGGTGGCCTAGTGGTAAGAAGGTACACTGCAATCTCAAAGGCACATAGTTCAAATCCACCAGCTGCTCCATGGAAGAAGGTTGGGCAATCTCCTCCCAGGTGATTTACTGCCAGAGGGTCAGCTATGGGCTGGTTCTGACTCAACAGCCCCCAACAACAACAAATGTGAGGATAAAGATTCACAGGGGATTTGGTATCTTAATCTTCTCTTGAGTGGAACTTCTTCACAGCACAGCTTCTAACTTGAAATTTTCAGCCCTGACGGCCTGTGATAACAGTCTGCATTCTCACTCATTAACCCAGAACCAGTGCGATTGGCCTTCTTCAAAATTGGGTTTTGTATACATTTGACACATAAAGTAACAAATTACCGAGTATGTCAGAGTAGAAGGCCATCAGAGGTCACCTAGGGACCACATTTTAGTGCCATTCTCTCAGTGTAGAGATGGGAACTGAGGCTCAGAGAGGAGAAATGACTTGTCAAACGCCACACAGCATGTCAGTGATACGCATCATTGCTACCACTTAAAACACAGAAAACGCTGGAGGCTTGCAGGGACGTCTTCCTGGCCACAGTCCAGAGCCCAGCTTTCACCAACAGGAGCAGAGATGCAGCCTAGGCAGCCAGCGGAGCCATCTAAGCTCCCAGGCTGGAAAGTTGGCTCCCGGAGGGAAGCCCTGCTGATCCGTGTACTCCCGTTCCAATCCTGTTTAGGCTACTGGTGCAAGCGCTGGCTCAGGCTTTGTTCTTCCAGACTTCTGTTTTTACCGCTGCCTCGTGGGTTTGGCTCGGTGAACCCAGGGCTCCAGCACGTCGGGAACACAGAGCACAGAGCCAGAGAAGACAGGAGTGGGGACTGCAGGACGGAGCCAAGAACAGAACTCAGGTGTTCCTATCCCCTGCAAAAGGCTTGTTGGCCAGCACACTAAACGTGGTTATTCCTGGACAAACAGGTTGCTGGAACCCACAGCCTGTTTGGATGGCTTTTAGCTGTGTCCTCGAACCCTGGGAACAACCTGGATCCTGCAGACCCCTACCATAGCTCAAACTTGGCTATGAGCTGAGCACTAAGGACTGGGCAGGGAGATGAAATGCACAAGGAAGGCCGCCCTTGAACTTGGAGCTTGGCAATGCTCCCTTGGGAATAAGCTGGATAGGGAGCTCACTGGGGAGACACAGGCTAGCAGAGTGCTGGGCCCATGCCACCTGCCTTCATGCGCTGCTGAGGCTCCATGTGCCACGCGAATACAGAAAGGTCATCTGGCTGGACAGGATGCAGCCCGGAACATCCCCGTTGACTCACACACTCATTCAAGACAAAGTGAAGAATAATAAAAAGAACAGCTGTCATTTATTGAGTGTTCAGTACATGCCAGACACTGCGCTAAGCCCTTTGCAAGCACCATCCCATTCATCTGCATAACCACCACCCCCCCCCAAGCTAGGAAACCAAGAGGTCCATTTTGCAGATAAGGCAGAGAAGTAAATGTTGTAACCCATTCCACAGGGCAGACATCCAGGAACCAAACTCGAGTCTGTCTGATTCCAAGGTCTGTGTGATGTCTGTCCTGCAAGTTGTGTCCCTCTGATAGATGGGTATCTTCACTCCATTCCTCTGCCACCCATTGATGTGACACTTTCATGAACTAAACCCCAGATTATAGATCTATCAAGAGGGTGTCTAGACATGAGTGGGGAGCAGATTGCTGCAGGACAGTGACTGGGGGGCTCAGAGAGGCACTGAGGACAGTCATATTTTGAGGATGGTGGGAAGCTGATGATGATAGAGGGACAGCAGGGCATGTCGAGGCAGGAGGAGGATGCTCTGAATACAGGGAGGAAGAGACAGGAAAAGGCCAGGGATATACCCAATAGACAGTCTCTGGGAGCCTGGATCGGGGAGCAAGGCCGAAGGCATACTGGGGCCAAAGGTCACAGGATTCTGGCAGCAGTGAAACAGGAAGAGGAATGCGAAGGTTAAGCTTCAAAGTTGCATGACTGCCCACTTGCCCAAAGTCTGGGTGCACTATGGGGTGCTCTCCAGACAGCAGCACTCCCCCCCCCCACTGGCATTGGCTCTGGCACTGGGTCTTCTGGAGAAAATGAGTCAGCAGCGTGGTCACTGGAACCGTGTGTGTGTGTGTGTGTGTGTGTGTGTGTGTGTGTGTTGCGGTAGGGGGCGGGGGAATCTCAGCAGGCCAACTTTTTCCAAGACAGAGGGAAGAAGAGGAGGGGCATCATCCCCTTAGTTCCAGCTCAGAGAGGGCTGGGAATGGTGGGGAAGGCAGGGCTCCAGCCGTGACTAGCCTCTCAGGAGCATCCTGAGTGGGAGCATCCTTCTTGTCCAGGTGGGAAAGGAGCAGATCCAGTGCAAGAGGAGCAAAGTGGTCACACACACACACACTCACTCTCTCTGGGACTCGCTCTTGTACACACATCCTCTCTTGCACTACTCTTGACTCCCTTGACTCCGCAGGTTGGGAACTGAACCTCCGGCACAAGTAGCCCTTGAAGAGCCAATGCCCCCTCCCCTCCTCGGTCTCTGACGAAAAGCTGTGCTTGGTGACCTCCCAGGACCCTTTCTGCTTTGACAAACTAGCTTTCATCCCTGCGCCCCCTTCATACACAGGAAAGAGAAACTAAGACCCCCTTCAGAGTGTAAGGGGAAATACTGAGACACACAGACTCAGAGAGTCAGTCTGTCTCTGTGTCTCTGTCTCTCCCTCTCTCTCTCTCTCTCTCTCACACACACACACACACACACACGAATTTCATGAAACGTGGAGCATACAGAGCACACACACACTCCAGAGCTGGAGACTTAGAAACTTGCAGACAGCTTCATGAGAACGGAGACCTACAGCTCAGACGTGCAGTCACCAAGACACCGGGACACTGACAACCACCAAGACTTAGAGAAACGGAGACCCCTCCTTCTGCAGGCACGCAGAAAGTCTCCCACCGGCCCTCGCCGCCGCTCCTGGCGCAGCGACCCACCCCAGCCTCCGACCCCTGGGCTGGCCCCGCACGGACCCTCCCCAGCTCGGCCCTCGTTCAGGCGGGGGGGCGGGGGCACTGGACAGCCCCGGCAGCTGGTCGACCTTGCGCGGGGCCAAAGCTCAGTCCCGGTTAACCCTTGGCTGCTGGCCTCGCGGGGGCGCAGGAAGGGGCAGGAAGCTGACGTTCAGCTTGGAGCGTCCAGCGCGGCAGGGAACCCCAGCCCGCCTAGAGGCTGGAGCCGCAGGAATCTGGGCTGGGGCGTCCCCGAACTCGTACTCACCCCTTGCGCGCCGCCGCCGCCGCTGTGCCTCGGGCCCCCCGCGCCGATCCCGCTCCCATGGCGGGCCCCTACTTCAGGCTCCGGAGCCCGGGGGGCAAGTGTGGGCGCGCCCCATGGGGCCG